>NW_015385430.1:0-174513 GCF_001447935.2 Debaryomyces fabryi
AGATAGTTATTAGATTAGAAAACGCATATTATCATATACTGGGTCCATATAATATCCAAATAATATAGAAATCAAGTTCAGTTCATATATTAAGGTTAGTTTGCTTTATTGTAAAAATCTATAATGTATATTATAACTATTTGAATTTATTTGGCCTTTTCTTGGTGGACAAGATATCCAAGTCTTTTTTGCTATAGTAATGTGGGGCTAATTCGTTCAACCAATTTTCATCTATTAACATACAATTTCTCATGAATTCCTTACTTGTGAGTACCAACTCATGGTATAATATAAGCTTCGGGGGTGGCTTGATAGGATACAAGACAGACGAAGGGTGTATAAACACCGCCTGGTTTTTTTTTAGAGACCTATATGAATCACCCATTTTTGATAATCGTGCTATGTTAGGAAAGAATCCCGCAGTTATAGACTTCTGTATCATGAGTTTCTTGTTCACATTATCATTTTCGACAACAGGAATTCCAGTTTTTTTACATAATCTCTCTAATTGCTGCCTAACCTCTTTCGAGCGCTTTAAAGTCTTATACTGGATGAAGTTATCCTGGCACCACTGATTCGAATATCCAGTATCTTGCCATTGGTCCCAAAGGTTTAACAAAGTCAAGTGGTCACCTTCATCAACCTGAAATGATTCTTTTTTCTTATCAGCTTGTTCTCGTTTATCTTTGGGCCTATAGAAGAGACTAGAACTTTCACTTAGCATAGAAATTATAGTCAATATTTCATTTGTTACCCCATAATTTGAACTAGATATCAAGCATTTCGCAAACATTGGATCAATAGGAAATTCAGCCATTTTTCTTCCAGTTTTTGTTAACTCTCCTTTGGAATTTAATGCTCCCAAGGCATAAAGCAATTCAAGGGATTTTATTAATGTATCAGAACTTGGAGGATCAATAAATTCAAAATTAATTAGATCAGTTATACCCAATGATAATAATAAAAGTATGATGTGTACTAGATTGACTCTCAAAATTTCGGGAGTAGGATTAGCTTGAATTTCATTGTAGAATGACCATTTTGTATATAGACGGAAGCATTTACCAGGACCGACTCTACCAGCTCTACCAGCTCTTTGATTTGCCGACGCACGGGAACACGGAACAACAACCAAGCTTTCCATACCAGTTACAGGATTGAACACATTTTCTTTTACATAACCTGGATCAATAACGTAAGATATACCTTCGATAGTAATAGATGTTTCTGCAATATTTGTCGCTAGAACAATTTTCCTGGAATTAGGAGGAGTTGGCTCGAATATATTCTTTTGAAGATCTGTTGGAAGACTTGCATAAACTGGACATATTATAAGGGGTTTTATCAGAGACCCTAATTTATGACATGCTTCTTCTAAGCTCTCTTGCATAGTTTCAATTTCATCTTGTCCTGTTAGGAAAACCAAGATATCACCAGGTAGTTCTTGTGTTGTGTGGATCTGAAAAATTGTTGTAAGGGCTGCTTGTATGTAGTTTGCTTCTGGATTTTTCGTATAATGGATATCAACAGGAAACCTTCTACCCGGAATATTAAAGATTGGTGCACCATCAAAATAATTAGAAAATTTCTCTGCATTCATAGTAGCTGAAGCAATGATTAATTTTAAGTCTTTTCTAATTTGAATGATGTCTTTCAAGAGACTAAGAATTATTTCGGTGGATACTGTTCTCTCGTGAGCTTCATCAATCATTAATGCTCCGTAGGAAGATAATTCAGGATCAGTCAAGAACTCTCTTAATAACATACCATCAGTTAAATATTTAATTAAAGTCTTATCGCTAGATTTATCTTCAAAACGAATACTATACCCAACTTCTTCTCCAATGGATACACCCATTTCATCAGCAATTCTGTTAGCAACGGAAGTTGCTGCAACCCTACGAGGTTGAGTACAACCAATTTTTAAAATTTTTCCATCATTACCCTTTGAATAGCCTGCTTCATGTAAATATTGTGGAAGCTGAGTAGTTTTACCAGAACCAGTTTCACCAACAACAATTAAAACTTGATATTTTGATATTGCATCTAGGAACTGTTCTCTGTATTTGTACACAGGCAATGACTTTCTAACTTCATCCATTGACGCTTTTTGTTTCGAGGTTTGGGTGTTCTCATCTGGCTTATCCCCTTCCAACGGCTGGTCTTGATCAAATGAAACGAATTGAGATTCATCAAAGACAAATTCGTAATCATCTTGATTAGGGAGGTTGATTTCATCAGTTGCAACAACATTTGAAATTTGTGCTTTGTTCAATTGATCTAATTCCCACTGGTTTTCATATCTATTACGTTTAGTTGTTTCCCCTTTTTCGGTCTTGTCATAGTTATTTTTTGCATTCAATGCATTCAACTTCCGTTTCTTGTCTAGCTTACCTTCAGTATTGAAGTAATCGTCTGGTAACTGATATTCATCGTTTCTTCCAATAGACTGAAGAGATTCATCAGTCTCTGTAATTATTTTGAATATTTTTTGTTTATATTGAAAGTCTTCTTGCTCCTGCTTAGTTAATGCTCTCTCTTTAATAACGGATTTATACTTCTCTATATCTAGTGATAAATCGTTTAATTTCGTAGTTTGCCTCTTTTTAAGATAATTCTGACGTGATAGGTCCCGTAAGTCATCGTAGTTTTCTTTTTGTTCTTTAGCAGCCAGTGCTTGCAATATTCCTGGGGAAGGCATCGCAACATCATCACCAGCACCAGGCCCAACTTTTAAATTAGACTTATCATCTTCCTGTTCATTGTCTGATTCAGAAAGCCATTGGTCTTCATCAGTCCTTTTTCTTCGTTTACCCTTTCCTTCCTTAATTTTATCTGACATAATTTACTACTGTTAAATGGTAAACAAAAATAAGCTCATCGAAAATTGCCTTTTAAATAAATCGAGAAAGTTTCAAAAACTGAAATCAAAATTATTTCCTTAGGAGAGTGGTATTTCCCAACGCTTTTAATATGCCAAACGAAACTTCCAAGGCTAGAAGGACATCAAGAATATCTCCATATCACGAAGATTCATCATCTTTTTTTAACATTGCTTCTGTAATAGAGCAACATAAAGATACCGAAAGAGTAAATACAGATCTTCAAACATGTTCGTATATTCCACCCTGGACGGAGCCTTATATCATTGGTATAGCTGGTAATTCGGGATCGGGTAAAACTTCTTTATCGCAAAAGATTATACAAGAAATCAATCAACCATGGACGGTATTATTATCATTTGATAATTTCTATAATCCGTTAAGTCAAGAGGAACGACAAAAAGCATTCAATAATGAATTTGATTTTGATACGCCAGAATCTCTTGACTTGGACCTTTTATATAAAGTAGTGAAGTCTTTGAAAAGTGGTGAAAAGACTGAAATTCCAATTTATTCATTTACTAAACATGATAGAACAGACAAAACTACTACAATTTACGGAGCTAATGTCATTGTCATTGAAGGAATTTATGCTTTGTATGATCAAAGATTACTCGATTTAATGGATATAAAGATCTATGTAGATACAGATCTTGATATCTGTCTTGCTAGAAGACTAACAAGGGATATTTTGTATAGAGGAAGAGATTTAGGCGGTGCTATGAAGCAGTGGGAGACATTTGTGAAGCCAAATGCAGTGAGATATGTTAACCCTACCATGGATAATGCAAATCTAGTTATACCTAGAGGTTTGGATAATTCTATTGCAATCAACTTAATGATCAAACACATTCAAAAACAATTAGCTTTAAAATCATCGCTGCATTTAAAAAGTTTGAAGAGTTTGGGTATGAATAAATTCAACATTGAAAGCTACGAAAGCCTTACTTTATTACCAAACAATAATCATACGAGAGGAATCCATTCCGCCTTGTTCAATATATCCACTGAGAGGTCTGATTTCATTTTTTATTTTGATAGAGTTGCAATTTTAATTATAGAGAATGCTATGGAAACCTTTACAAATTACAGATCGAAAATGGTGAATACCAATGGTAATTATCAATACCAAGGATTAGATCACGTTGACGAAATTTTTGCAGTTAATATAATTAGATCCGGAGATTGTTTTATGAATTCAATTAAGAAAACTTTTCCAGAGATATCTATTGGTAAATTATTGATTCAATCTGCTGCATTAACAGGTGAACCACAGTTACATTTCGAATCGTTACCATCAAATTTGGATAAGGTTGATAATAAGAAGATATTGTTATTTGACTCACAAATTATAAGTGGAGCTGCAGCAATAATGGCTATTCAAGTATTACTCGATCATAAGGTAAGAATGGAAGATATAGTCTTTTGTTCGTATTTGTCAACAGAGATTGGGTTGAGGAGGATTTTGAACGTGTTTCCTAATGTTAGGGTTGTAATTGGGAAATTAAGCACTATTGACGATAGTACGAAGTCATATAATCCAGAAAATTTTAAAGACACAGATTGGTGTTTCAGAAATAGATTCATCGATTCTCTTTACTTTGGTACTTGAAGTGGTTTTACGAATGAGAAATAGAAAGCATAATATTTATTAAATTTGAAACTATTAAGCTTGTAGGCCTGCTATCAAGAGATAGCAGTATCGTAACAGTAGAAAGCCCGAAGAAGAATTCTATTAGTCACAGCAAGAAGTAAATGTTGGTAAGAAAGCAAAGCAATAAAACATCCATGTGTTGAAACATTTTTGGCGTATTCATTAAAATCGTAATTCAGGAAAACTTCTTTCGTTATCTCATTGCACATCGTCTTAATTATTGTCGTTACAAAAGATTCGTTATTGCATAACGAATAGAAGTATCATAAATGCTAAGTATGTCTATTGTTCGGTCTCTATTGAGTTATCAATAGACCGGGGATTCTGAAACTTAAGGGCCACCGAGTTGCGTCTGCAATGCTTTTTAGGGAAATATAAATTTGCATTAAGGCCCCTACCTTCGCTAATCGAGCTTGATGGACATGTTGCTGGCTCAGAAAAAAAGGCTTTTTCATGCTTGGAATGATGCATAATGCTTGGTAATTCGCTGTCGAATGTATTTAGGTCGCAAATGGAAAACCTCCGTTTTGGAACCATTGCAAACACCTTATTATCGTCACTTTGTAGTCTGCATGTCGCCTCAAGCATATCATTGATTACAGGAGCCGATCTGGACTTTTTCAATTGTATGTTGTTGCGTACATCGTCCGGCTTCAAGCACGGATTTGAATTTTCATAGTTAGCATAACTCTTATCGATCAAAAATGCTGTGATGGGCTTGTTTGTATCGCTGTTATCCGAGACGTGCTCCAAAGCTAGTGAAAACCGTCTAGAACCCATTATTGCATAACTATACTTTATAATGCCTTTTTTTTGGATGATTTTCTATATTAGGGGATCCTATAATGAGATGAGGTATTAAATGCTAGCAACAATTCAATTGCCGCAACTTGATCTGCTAAATGGACTATTTATTCCGTTATATTACTATTATTCAATCAACCACCGATTGCACCTTCCAAATTTATTATATATTTACCCCTTATATCCAATATTTAGCTAGTAAAGTCTAGATCAATTGTATACTAGTCGTATGGTATATATACTGATAAAGTTTGCGACAGCAACATCATATATATCATTTGCTTACGTAACAAAAAGACATTCCATTATCTATTTCCTCAGCATACTCCATTTATTGAGTCGAACATATTTGTGCCTTACAATGCCGTGTTGATGGACCACAGCAAAGAGGTACCATAAAACCACATAGCGTGTAGTTTCAGGACCAAAGAGTTCTTTGAATTTCGCAACCACCTTGTCTCTGTAGTACAATTAGATAAAATTTGATAATTAGTACATTCTATATGAGTCACACTACTTAACCTGAGGTATGCTTTATTAATTACTGTATTATTCTAGTAGATATCTCTTTTGGCGCTAATATATAGATAGCGTGTTTTGCCATATACGGTGTAAGGCAAATAGTACAGATAGGAATATAGACGGGTATTTAAATCCGTTGGCCGTGGATATATTCGGTTACATTGTTAAGCTCGATTTGGTGAAAAAATCAAAGATAACCGGGGTAAAAGTATATAAGTAATTGAAAAGAACATAATCGTATTCCATATTACATTTCATTTTGACTTAGTATTCGGATACCATATAGAAGAGGTAACACAGAAAGTAATTAATTGGCATGTTGAAAAGGTTCGTTTCATTTAAGGCAGCTGGTAAGTTGAAGCTAGCAGATTTGAACAAACTGACGATAAATGCAAAATATGCTGTCAGAGGAAAGATTCCTATTAGAGCCGACGAGCTTAAAGAGCAATTAAATGACAAGAATAATGGTTTGCCATTTAAGGAGATCATTTATGCTAATATTGGTAATCCACAACAATTGGACCAGGCTCCCTTAACATGGTATAGACAGGTGTTATCTGTTTTGCAAAATCCCAAGTTATTGAATGCTCAGATTGATTATCCGAAGGATGTGATTGACAGGGCGAAGACATTGTTGGAGAATGTGGGATCCGTCGGTGCATATTCCCATTCACAGGGGAATCCACATGTCAGAAAATCCGTTGCAGATTTCATCACAAGAAGAGATGGGTTCCCCAGTAACCCATCAGACATTTTTTTGACTGGTGGTGCTTCTGCTGCGGTATCTTATTTATTACAGGTTTTATCGAGTAGTAATACTTCAGGGTTT
Source organism: Debaryomyces fabryi (assembly GCF_001447935.2). NCBI lineage: Eukaryota > Fungi > Ascomycota > Pichiomycetes > Serinales > Debaryomycetaceae > Debaryomyces > Debaryomyces fabryi. The sequence continues at coordinate 6,692 of NW_015385430.1, forward strand.
TTGATCCCAATCCCCCAGTATCCGTTATATACGGCCAGTATTGCATTGAATGACGCAGTTCCAATTGGATATTACTTAAACGAAGAAAACAATTGGTCCACCGACCCTACACAGATTAGAGAGTTGATTAATGAAAACAACGAGAAGGGTATTCAGATCAAAGCGTTGGTTGTTATTAACCCAGGTAATCCTACTGGTTCTATCTTGTCATATGATAATATTGTTGAGATCATAGACATTGCTGCTGAACATGGAATAGCCATTATTGCAGATGAAGTATACCAGGAAAATGTATTTAAAGGAGAGTTTGTTTCTGTGAAAAAAGTTTTATCAAAGTTAAATGAGCTTGATCCTGAAAAGTATGGTAATGTGCAGTTAGCTTCATTACATTCCACATCTAAAGGGGTGAGTGGTGAATGTGGACAAAGAGGTGGATACATGGAGTTAGTTGGATTTTCGAAGGAAGTAAGAGATATCATTTTTAAATTGGCCTCCATTAATTTATGTTCTGTTGTGTCAGGACAAACTTTAGTAGAACTAATGATTAATCCTCCAGCTCCAGGGTCCCCATCATACGACTTATACAAATCGGAGACTTCCAAAATTAATAAAGATTTGCAGACCAGGGCCGATTTATTGTATAATTCTTTCATTGAAATGGAAGATATAACTTGTAATAAACCTATGGGTGCTATGTATCTTTTCCCTAAATTAAATTTCACTCCAAATTCATATTCAAAATTATTTAAATCTTCAGAACAGATGGATTCTACTATTGATGAAACATATTGCATTGAATTATTAGAGAGCACTGGTATTTGTTGTATTCCTGGTTCAGGATTTGGCCAAGTACCAGATACGTATCATTTAAGAACTACTTTCTTACCTCCAGGGTCAGAATGGATTAACAAATGGTCTAAATTCCATAATGATTTCGTCAAGAAGTACAAAAATTGAAAAGGATTTGATATTCTTTTTTTAATCTATAGAAGTATTGTATAAATATAATATAGTGGTAGAATAAATACCACCTAGGGCAAATTATATATTTTGTAATTGTGACTTTATTCAAGTAGAATAAGTAAGAATTTGATTTGAATTATAGATTATTGGGACTTTTTAAGGTCTAATTCAGTTTGATTCGTTTCAAAGTCACCAATGATACAACTAAATGCAATAATTAACCAAGCTGGTAGCCACCCCAATATTATAACAAACCAAGTCCAACATTGTAATTCATCCCATGAAGTAAGTAAGCCTCTCATCAATTTTGTAACCCCTTGATCTTCATGAATAAAAACCATTCCTATCAAATAAATGATGGAAATTGGACTTGACATAAGTAAACATGCAGCCACTTTAATCCTTGATAAATCCTTTTTGTTAAAATAATTAATTAGTTTACTAAATGGGTAATTTTTCTTTGTAGATGGATTATTGTTACCTAATTTCTTGAGGTTTGCATTGGTAATGATTGGTTGTACAAATGTAAGCGGTAATGCAAAAAAGCCGATAGATAACGCTAACGCAAAATGAACAATTAGTAAAGTAGTGATCAACATCGCTATCCAAAACAAAGACATTGCAATTAACATATAGGTCAATTCTTTGCTTAATTTATATTTCTTCAAACCCTGAATATTGAAATTAGGCAGAATTGAAATTGCAATACTATTGTATATAAGCCCATATAAGACGATAGTTACTCCTAATTCCTCTGAATCTGCTGACAACTTGATCAAATAGGGTAATAATATTGAAATAAGGAAACATATACCTTCCACACTGGTAAACATTATAAGCAATTTATTAATTGTTCCTAAAAACAAGCTCATTTCAAGACCACTGTTTAATAAACATCCAAAAGAACTAATAGCAAAAGCCACAGCAATTAAAATGGCTGACGGTAAGTACGTTCCAATTGATACAAAATGATTAGGCGCTAACATTAAATAGAAAAAGAACGATTGATGAAACTTCTCCAATAAATTGTTTACAGATCTAAAAGTTGAATCAACTATTCTTCCGAACTGTGTAACATCGGCAGGCCCAGAAGTACCTCTGGCCTTAACTGTAAATGCTTGGATCAGCCATCCAGAAAAAGCTTCACACCCAGGCGTGTTCCTGTTTAGTCCTGCTAAAGCCAAGTTCAAAATACCACTAAACAAAACACGTAATCTGGAGAAATAAGAATTAGTCAGTAATTGGTTTGCTGATGTTGATTGAATGGAGCACTGAAGGTTTTCATGACGTCCTACGGTATTCGCAGTATTTAATAAATCTAAGTTAGGTAATTGGCCGTTTAATCCTTCGTAATTTATTTCATAATAGTCAAAATAATCAGATACTCCTTCATACTCCATTACAATTGCAGCCTCAATTGAGCCTGCAGTTCTATCCAATGAAGTGTGATATGCTTCTACCCATGACCGCAACGATGCATGTCCATCTTCTGGAAATACTAATATGATATTCTTTGACCATATGGACATTTTATTAAAATATCTCAATAATGCAACACTGATTGCTACTCCACCTTCATTATATTGTCCAGTAGATGTCGTCCATGGAACTGCTAATACCATAGATTCAGTATCATCACCTCTAGGCGCATGCATTATACCATATAATGTGTTATTACCGTTTGGATTAATGTGATAAGACGTCTTTAGGCCAATGTCAGTCAACCATGTCTCCACTATTGAATTTCTTTCGTCGATTGGCTTATGTTCAAAGTCATGAACATCACCTCTATATCCTCTGACTATATTCCACTCACTTTCTCTGAAGTATGAAGTTACTTGTCCTGGCATTAATGCATTTTCAGAGATATACGTGTTTCTATAAAACCCTTCGTAAGGCAAAACAAACAACCATGCAATACTAGATACAGCAAGTAAAAATGAAATTACCGGAATTAACTTGACAACCTTTGGTATAAGTCCAGACTTATGGACCTTTCTTAATATGGTTTCAGCTAATGCCATATTGCTTACTTGTATATGCTTTAGTACTTGATTTTTAGATCGATCTTAAAAATTACGCTCAAATATTTTTTTCTGGGACAATATTGAAAAATCTCTATCAGTAATATTATGGAATATGGGACTTAGCATACGACAATATTATAAGCAGATATGCCGACGCATACATAGACTTCCACTTGACCATAAGACAATAGAATGCCTTCGACTACACTGTAAGAGTAAGTTCGTAACACAATTAAAGAAAGGTCAATATCAGCATACTTCTATCGACAAGAGTTCATTTGATAAAGGAATAAAGGTATTAGATGATGTATTGGTGAATGAGAATTACGATTCTCTTAACACCATATTAGATTTTATTTATAAAGAAGCTTTACCTCAACCGCAATGGGTTTCTGATTTTATGAAGTACAAGTATACAGCATTTAGGCCATGTTGGCCCCAAGTCCATTTGTTTAACGAATTAACTACCACACCAAAACAATCTAAGTTATACGAAGAAGCATTAGAGAAAGATAAGGATATGGATTTATCGTTGGTTAGCTACTTCGGAATTAAACCTGCATCAATTGATACTGATTTAAAGCCGCTAAAATTGGCTATTGATAAGACTTCACCAGTTAGTAAGATTTTACTGGAATTTAAAAAGCTTCATTCATTTGTATTCAGAAACCAAGAGAAATTAACGCATTTAAAAGTACAACCATTAGAGGTGATATATCCTGCTAACAGGTTTGGGTTACCAATTCATGTAACTCAGCGTGATAAGTTGTTGAAGCAGAAAGTGAACTATGCAAAAAGCTTATGTCAAGAATTTAAGCCTATATACGAAAATTCTTTGAACCATTTGGTTGAATTCGCCATATATAAACCAGGGAGTACCAAAGGAAATGATGCTTACAAGATAAATGAAAACTTTTTTAAGTACATGATTCGGAAGCATAATTATGAACGTGATAATTTAAATCCTCTTTACAAGCACCATCTAAGAAATAAAAAATTAATTCCGAATGATAATAATATTAGAAAATATATGAGAGAATATGTTAGGAAGCAATTCTATTATGATTCTAAATTAAAGACTTATAAAATGTGTTGGATGCAAAATTTTTATGAGAATGAGAAAAGAATTGTACCAGGTATCGAGATACCAAGCTAGTCACTTGATAATCATTTAAGCTCAAACACTATATAATTTTGTTTGTTAGAATCGAGCAAACACCCTATACGTCTGGACTTATCAGAGTTTATAGCTAAGTATTTTGGCTCTGAAACTCTATTTATTGCATTACCATTGAACATATTCCGGTTTATTGGTGAAATCGAAGCATAAGAAATGACGCTTGCATCTTGTAATATCACATCCTCAAAATTAAATGATTCTAGATAATACTTTGGTGAAGAATTAATCAATAATAGAATTTTACTTTCATCAATTATTTCGTATGTAATTATGGGATCTTGTAATTTTATTGTCCTCGATTGTATGTCAGAACTTGATAATGAAAACTTAATGAGAGATAGTGTTGATTCTTCATTGTTAATACATGATATAACACCAAAATTGGAACCACTAAAAATTTTCATTTTTTCTATGTGAGTTGATGATATATTCAATGGAATTAAATTGTTGAATTTTACAATAGACTTGATGTAATCCTTGACATTTATCAATAAATTACTTTCCACAACATTTTCTAGTTCGATAAATTTCTCCATTAAATTAGTTTCAACAGCGTCTTGAAGTAGAAGTTCGTTCATTGGCAATTTTATTTCAAAATAATTGAATAACTTACTCTTGAACAAATATTTGTTGAAATACTTAATTAGATTCGAAGTTTTATAATTCACATGCAATGATTTATAATATGAGTCTATATCATCTTCCTTAGCAAGCTTATCTATAACACCAATTTTAACCCAATTTATAAATTCATTAAACAACTTTTGCTCTTCGTTGACATCCCATATCAATTGATAAAAATATTTTAATAATTCCTTTGTCAACACCACTAATGAATTTATAGATTCTAAGTCTAAACCGAGATATCCATTCATACCATTATTACCAATTTCCATGCTTTCAAGCCATTTAACTAGACCTTGCAATAAATTCAAAATAATCAACAATCTTTCTAAGGATGAAACTAGTTGATTGAAACAGACTTTTCTAATCAAATCATAGATAGAATTACCAGTTTTACTCAACTTCTTCAAACCTCTTTCTCCCAACTGATTTAGCCAAAAATCTTTCAAATTTGTAGGGATTAATCCAGTTAATAATAAATCAAATAGAGAATTAATTACTTTGCATTTCAGTTCTTGATCAGTAGGAAAATTTGTAGTTAAATCAACGTTAGAATACAAGCTATCTTTAAGATTGGATAGGTGACGATCAAATAATTGAATAAAGGGCTTTACTTCTTCATTTAATAAAACAAGTTGCTCATTAATGTAATTCATAATTGATTTTATTTTACATGATTGTTGTATAATTTCCATCAAATAATTTCGAAGATAATCGCTATCAGGTATATCCAAGAACATCTTGAGTAGATATAACGAAGCATCACGCTGGTTATTAATAAGGAAATATTGATTTAGCAAATCCGAATTATCGGCATGGCATACAAATTTTAGATGTTCAGGACATTTAATGCTATCAACGGTAAAGAGACCATTGAACGTGATCGATAACTCAGAGTGTGATCTAATTGTAATCATAAAACTTAGCAGACCTTCTGTATCATTTATTACGTCTAGCTGGTAATTATTATTGTTACCATTAGTATTTGATGCATTTGTGTTTGTCGATATTTCATTGTTTAACGATAACTTGGGTAGATTAGCTAGAACATCTACTTTGAATAGATTATCAAATCTTCCAGGTTCCTCTAGAGATTTATGGCAGCACCAATTAATCAAATTAATTGACTTTTGTTCACTATTAATAGTGTTTGTCAATTTACCTGAATTTGAATCATAAATTTTGCAAAATCCGTCAATACCAGATACACAGAAGAATTTGCCATTAGGATTCCAAGAAATATCCAATATAAGGGACTTATTATTAATCGAATAGATTCTCTCTCCATTGATTCTGAATACCCAAATCGACATTCTATTCATTGATATGGCTAACAAATCCATTGTAGGACACCAACTTAATATATTTCCATCAGCAAAGCCTATAAACTTATTATACGCAATCACAGGAAATGGTTGAGGTTTCATTCTTCATATTTTTATGTTATACAGCTATTATAGAATTGAATTTACCCTGGGCGTCAAGACTATTTACATTTGAGATTGATAATTTGGGAACGGAAAAATCGATCTCGATTTTGATAAACATATTTTAAGACGAATATTATAAACTTCAAGTAACGAGAATGTTATATTTAATTAGTATTTATATACAAGAGCACAATTTACATGCTATATGAATTAATGTGCAAATCAGTTTCTAAAATTAATCACTACGGATGGTCCAATTGTAGATGATAAGCAAGTTTGACCAATTAAGTTTGGCTTCTTGGTACCAGGAGGTTGACAGCCGTAGATTGCATCCGAAGCCGCTTTCAAGTTTTGTAATATCTCTTTGTCACTGAAGTCACATCTACCAATTGGTATAGACAAATGTTGATCCCTCTGTTTGAAAGGTAAAGCACCCACATTTTCTTCCATTAATTTTGAAACATCTTCAGAAACAGTACCTTTTTTAGTAGAAGGCATTAAGTTCTTAGGACCCAAGTATCTAGCAATTGCTTTTAAATCTTTAACAATATCAGGTGTAGCGAAACATTGTGTGAACTCGTCTAACTTTACGTTTCCTGCTTTTATTTCTTCAATTAATTCTAAACCTCCAGCAGTTGCACCTTTTGCTTTAGCCTGTTCGAGAGATTCCAGTTCCAAACTGAAGACCAACATATTATTATCCTTTATTGGTCTTGGTAAAAAGACTGACCCACTTATTGGTTTAGAACCTTTATCAGGAATGATAGTCATTAAAATACTTAATGTGGTCTTCTTTGCTGGGTTTCCAACTTCTGCGGCTCTCAAATATTTCAATGCATTTGGTACATCCATATATAATGGATGTAACTCCGGATGCTGCTTATTCTTGTTCTTAATTAATTGCATTCTTTTCAACTTCTTTTTAGTCTCTTTTTGCTGATCTCTATTGTGCTTTTTCAATTTTGCTTCATTTGCATCATACAATCTGGACGTGTTTGATATGAAACGGATATACGAATGCGCTTGAGGCAAAGTAGCCACCGGTTTCATACAACCAGTTAATTTAAACATGTCTATGTTCTATATACTTGGTAGCTTACTTTTCATTATCGTTATGCCAAAGTTCTGAAAATTTTGTTCAGTATAAATTTTTCGGTTTCCGCACACAAACCCAAGTTTAAATAACCTTTTAGTATTAACCTATACAACCTATAGAAATATCCGTTCAATAAAACCCATCGCAACGTAACACATATAATACACATAATATACAATATCCAATTAAATAGTAAGTCATAACATTTATAGTTTCTTTGATTTCATTTTCATGGAAAAGTTTCTCTTTAGGAAATTTTGTTGGTCGTGAACAATCGGATTCTTAGCGATTAATACACTGTCTGCCGAGTTGTTTAAATGATTATAAATTGGGTCTTTGGTATCATCTGAATTTATCGAGAACGAGGAAGAGTTTCTGAATAAAGCAATAAAGCTCTTTCTGTTTGATTTCTTGGACTTTAATTCTGGCTTTACTGGGTTGGTGGAGTTCGTCGTAGAATATCCCGTAGCATCACTAATATCATTCATAGATATTGATTTCACATCAACGGATTTAGGATCAATTGGCTTGAGTTCAGCTGGCTTGGAATTGGAAAGCTGGTCGACTGAAATGGACAACGAAAAACGCTTTGGTTTTCCAGTAGCCGTATTACCTATTGGACTGTAGTAACTGTCAAGCAAAGTCGAAAATCTATTTGAAATCGATCTTTTTCTAACAGGAGAAGACTCAGTTTCAATATAGGTATCCGTACTGTTACCGTGATGCGTTATAGGACTATCAATAGACATTAACGAATTGTTATCATGAAGGTTCGCCACTTCAATAGAATACTCATTTATAAGAACATGTGAATTCTCTATTAAAGTTTGCAATATTTCTTGTAAGAATGGTAGAGCTTGAATGTTGTTGATATCACTGTTATCAAAAAAATAAGGCTGGAATATTATTGCCAAATTTATGCTTGACATCTTTGTTTTTACCGAATGCTCCATTATCAAGCTCAAATTGTAGACTATGTAGATGAACAATTGGTTTTTGTCTTGCGATCTTTCGCTTATCATTGACTGGACAACTTTTTCCACAAATTCGTTCAAAGGATTACAGTCATAGGACGTCTTGGCAGTTTTGAAAGAGTTAATACTCGCATCATCGTTGTGATCAATAACCAGTATCTGATTCAAATATTCGTTATAATGACTCTTGATTTCCTTTGTGGTTTCCCCGTCGAAGACACTAGTCTCATATAAATAATAATTTAAATATTTCTTAATCACTCCACTAATATCATGAGGACTTGGGTTAGCAGCAATCCAGTTTTCAACATTATGATTCGAAAAGTATTGTGATATTCTTTTTACTGATCCATTAACGCGAAATATTCCTTCAACCATTCCGTTAGATTGTAGGTAGTCAAAGCATTGCACTAAGCATTTAGGCACCTTAACGCTGAGCCCATCAACGCTTGTCGTCGTAAAATTAGATTCCAACTGTGAAACAGATGACCTGGAGCGTGAAAATGAAATTCGTTTGTAGGTAGAGGGTGCCGGAAACGAATCCACTGAATTATTTATGTTTAATGTCATTTCGTAACCTATTTACTAACAAACAAATTTTGTCAATATCGAATTCGTTCGATATAAATATGAGGAATTTAATTTGGTTTCATATTCGCTGGCTTGAGTAAGTCATGATACGCGTGAATATCTGGGGCATTGTGCTTGACCTTCCAACGGCTCCTCTCTATTTTTAAGCGAGTCTAGAACCGACTTTCTAGAACTTCGCTTCTATTATGACGGACTTCTTCCCAGAATAGAAATATTCTCCAGGCTTACGTGTCGCGTGCGTGCTTACATAACGGTCGATGCCAATGCTTATATCATCTCCCAACCTGTCTGACTTGTTGTTGTGTTTAATCGTATACTCTTCACTCCTGTTAACTTGGCATTTCAATAGCGGTTTATTGCTTGCTTCGCAATACCGAAGTAATTCTATTAATTACTATAGTAGCCAACTTAACAATAAAAGTTATCAATTGGCATTTTTTTTTTTATGATAGATCACTTAATTACGATTAGGTCAATCATATTTCCTTCATATACTAGAAAACTCTAATATTTGAACCATTTGCATTGTAATCCTTGTAGCATATAAGGCGCTTGAATTTTCTGAGTCAATAATTGCAATAACAGCATCATTAAAGAACAATCATGCATAATGTACTGATAGATGGTGGGAATAATCGAAACGGCGGGAGAAATGCGAAATTTGGGCTGTTAGGGTTATATGCACTCTGGGGTTTACATATTTCCTAACGGTTACTAAAAAAAAGTTGCTTTAGAGAGAAACATAGTAGTTTTGAAAGATAAACAGAGGGTAATATGGTATCAATAGGGATAACAAAACGTGGACTGGGGTTTATGCCTTCCAAACCATCCCCCTTGTCTACTTACAGTCATGGACTGACAAAAGAGTATGGGGGAGATGGCGCAGGTTGGAAGAAGCTAATGGCTAAAGGACAGACTGAGATACGGCATGAACAAGAAGAAAGCAGGGAAGAAGGTAAAAACACGGGGGAATCTGGTGATACAATCAGAAATTATACTGGCTACGTTATTGATAGTGATGTAGAGCAAAATAAAGTGCCAAGGGAGGTATTAGACATTCTACAAGCATTTCCAATTTTCAAGCAAGCACCGGAGTCGTTTGCGATGAAAGTGGCTTCGCAGCTCAGATATAAGGTCTATGGACCAGATGAATACGTGATTAGGAAGGGAGAGCCATCGGAGTCGATGTACTGGATTTTGAAGGGAACAGTGAATATTGGTGACGGAGAGTCGATACATGCGGAGCTCGGACTGGGGAGTTTTTTTGGTGAAGTGGGAGTTATATACAATAGACCGAGAACAGCTACAGTCGTGACCAGAAGTAAAGTTGTGGTGGGAATAATGGGGAGCGAGTCACTCAATTTGGTATTGCAATACTATCCTTCGATAGAGAGGAAGATCAGAGACGAGGCACAGGGAAGACTAGCTCTGCAAGAAAAGAAATACAATACTGGACTACTCAAATGTAATAAAACATATCACAGTAAAGTTGAAGGTTATCGAGACGAGCATCAGACCCATCCTATTCCGTTTCTCAGAATTCTTAAAGATTTTACCCTTTTTCAACAAATGCCAAGTTATGTCGTTGACGAATTACTATCATGTGCGGAATTTGTAAAGGTTCCCATGTTAGATTATGTTTTTAAGAAAGGTGATAAGGACGTAGATGTTTACTTCATTGTTAGGGGTAGAGTAGAAATAATCGATAATGAGTTGGATCCTAAACTGGGTAACAAATTGACAGCGTTAGAGTCAGGTAATTCTATTGGCATTTCATCATTCTTATCTTATATGAAAGGAAATAAGAGCATTAGGAGATTCGCTAGTGTTATGTCTGTTTCACCATTGGAATTGCTTAAAATTCGAAGTGTTAAGTTGATGTCATTGTGTAAACAGTTTTCCTTTATTATAGATGAATTAGAACATGAAAGCTTTAATAGGGCTTTCTTGTTTTCTCCCCGTAAAACTGATACAAAACCAAACAGCCCACCTTCAACCAGACTTTCTATTGAATTTCTCATGAACGAAAATGAAGATAATTTACCTGAAATTACCAATCATTCACAGTCTAAGAAAAAGAAATTACAGAACCAGCTGCCATCGTACACTACAAATAGTTCAGGGTACGAAAATGTTTCTCCCATTTCACCTATTTCCCCGTTGGAAAACATAGATTCATTTTCTGCGCAAACGCAGAAAATAACCACAGCCGAGGCACATATCAATACTAAAAAGAGGAAGTTAACGGCAGATATACACTCACTTGATTTTCTTGATGAGAGACATTCTGCAGAACCCGAAAGAGAAAAGTTCTGGGACCATGATTATAGATACGACGATAATAGAATGAAATTAAGGAGCAAAAATGAAGTGCACTCAAGACATGCTGCCGAATCACTATTTACAATGATAATGCTGAAGGTGTTTGAATATTTGACCATTCCTGAATTGATGAAATTGAGAATAGTATGCAAGCAATGGAACGAAATACTATCTACGGCCCCAGGGTTATGCAAGAAGTTAGACTTAACACCATGGAATACATCGATTGATGATAAATCATTAATATCAATAACAAACTTTGTTGGGGCGAGACCACAGGATATTGACATATCAAATTGCTTTCATATAACGGACGAGGGCTTTAGTTATATGGTCAATGAGATTGGTATATCCGGAAAAATAAAAGGCTTGAAAATGGAATCTAATTGGGAAATTAGTGGAATGGCTATAATGGATTTAAGTGTATCAATAGTTGGTAAACATTTGGAAAATATTGATTTGGCAAATTGTCGGAAGGTTCGTGATGATGTATTAGAAAGGCTTACCGGTTGGGATTCAAGAGAGAGAAATCAAACGAATAAAGAACTCGAAGAAGGCAATAAAATATCAGATGTCAGTGTCGGGTGCAAGAACTTGAAAGCAATTAACGTTGGATATTGTAAGCATTTGACGGATAATATAATGTATCATATATCTCAGAATGCTAATGAAAGATTGGAAAGCTTGGATTTAACAAGATGTACGACTATTACTGATAAGGGATTCGAATATTGGAATAGAAGACATTTTCCAAATTTGAGAAAGTTATCTTTGAAGGATTGTACTTTTTTAACTGATAAAGCAATAATATCAATTGCAAATTCAGCAAATAATTTAGAAGTTTTAGACTTGAAATTTTGCTGCGCTTTATCAGATGTTTCAATTGATATGTTGTGCTTAGGTTGCCCAAAATTAAAACATTTAGATTTGTCATTCTGCGGAAGCGCTGTTAGTGATTTCTCGCTCGCTAATATCTCGTTGCATTTGCGATTCTTAGAAAAATTAATCCTAAAAGGTTGTATTAGAGTTACTAGAGCTGGTATAGACTCATTATTGAGTAGTTGCTCTATGTTGAATTATCTCAATGTTAGCCAATGTAAAAATGCTCATGTTTATCCAGGTGGTGTTCAGGCTCAAATGTTGAAAATTCACAGTCAGACGAAAACTGCTTTTGTTACTGCTGGGTCTTATAAAAATATTGTTGAAATTGCGGTTTAAACCTCTTTTTTCCATATTTAGTTTGCTACATGATCTTACCAGCACCATTGATAACATGATAAGCTATATTGTACATTATATTATTTATTCTTATTATAGCTAGGTGTATTATAAAATAAATTGTAAATTATATTGTTATTTAGCGCTTCTTCCTCTTTTTTACTTTATCCTCAAACTGGATAAATGATATTGGGATTCCTTTAGAATTCAACAAATCTACAATCAATTTGCCATGTGGACCCTGAACTGTAACTTCAGTTAACTTTGGATTATGAGTACAGGGGCCGATAGTTGTGGAACCAGAACATTTTACTTTTAATTCATCCGACAAAATATGCGGCTTAATGTAATACTTTTCAAAGTCCAGTACTCTTGTAACGACCTTTCTTCCAATTTTCATTTCAGTAATAACCTGAACCTTAGGAGGTTCACCTTTGTTCAATTCGATTTCATCATTGTCAACACTTTCGCCAGGTTTTAAAATTTTATACAACGGCGAAAAATTGGTCAAGAATGACTTGAATACTTTATCTCTTGGATAAGAACCAAGGCCTAAGTTGGAAATGCTATTGAGCGTATCATCGAGCACAATTTTTTTCGGATCTTTTTTATCCATCAATTGTTGAATTTTGATATATTTATCTAATAATGATCTTAATTCAGGTGCAGTGTACAAATTCGAGAATGGATGGTCTACCTTATTGAAGAACATTCTCGATTTATTAGTCGGTTTATACAAGTAAACGATCGATAATTCATTCGCTTTATTCTTCTTATTTCCAACAGGTTTCTCACTAGACTTATTGGAATTATTCGACAAAGAACTTATGGGCTTATGAGGTACAAAGTTTTGAATGATCGGATTTTCTTTTGAGGCTAAACTAACAATTGATAAATCGTCTCCTTTCCCCTTAATTTGCACATAATTCAACTTTTCCATAGCCTTTAAAAATTTTGCTGATTTTTTCCATGAAGTTTTTTTAATGTTGCAATACATGGGGTCAATGATAGGCAAATTTTTATAAATATGGTTAGACATGAACGTTGATGAAGTTATTGGTAACACGATTGTATCTTGTTGAATAGACTGTAGAAGAGATCTAGTAAAAAAATTATCAACATCTTCTACTGATAATTCTGATAATTCTTCAGCAACGTCGTCCATACTAGTACCTATAGAATTTTCATTACTGACTTTATTGCTGACTTCATTTTCTATTTTTGGCTCTGCCTTAGTTTCATTATTTTCGTTTTTATCAGTCTCTTCAGAAGCAGGTTCAGATTGCTCAACATTTAGTGGTATATTAATATTGCATTCAGATGGTACAGGAATATCAACTAGTCTATTTAAATTGTACAACTCATCATGCATGCAATGAAGAACTTCAACAGCGGTACCAGTTCTACCGATAACTGAATCAAATTGAGGCATATTCAATTTGCAGCGGCCTATAGCTTTTATAACTGTCGGATTCTGACTGTCAACCACACCAACAACTTCACCTTTTACTGCTCTGTTGTCAAAAGGAGGAATTGTACCCGGTAACATTAAATCAGCACCATTAGAAAGGATCTTGATAACATGAGGATGAGTCTTAACCATTGGTAGAATGAAAGGACATTTCCACGTAGTGAAAAGGGTAGGAAATAACTGAGAGTCTCTAGATTTAAACCATATAGGTGTTTCGGTTTCATCGAAATAAATTGTTCCAGAATACCCTTGGACACTTTTAAAAGAAGCTTGTTTCGTAGTTACAGGTAGAATATCATGCTCACATTCTTTAGTGATTTCTTGTTGGGGAATTTTGTATATATTGCAAATATTGGTCAACAACTTTCTTCTTTCAGAAGATTTGATATTTGCTGATGCTTTAGGTTGTGGATCCTTCTTAAACATCTTCAAATATAAAGATTAGTATAATCTTTGCTTCATTTCTAACACTCTTTTATAACAATTCTTGAAAATTACACAAAGTACTTTTCAGTGAGATCAGTAGTTAGTTGTACGAAATAATTACAAGAGGAACACTATAATAAATTCAGCATAAGAGATCATAGATGACTGAAAAAGATACAGAGAATAAGAACAGGGAGGAATTATCCTCAATAACTGTTGTTAGACGCGTCATAGTCTTTGTTATTTTGCTGATTATCGTGTTTCTTGGTATACCATTATGGAAATCTACAACAACAATTCATAGGGCTGAATTGCCCATTGTTCAAGTAAAAGAGCATTCAATAAGCCTTCAAGATCAGATTCACTATAAAATACCTGTGTATTTAGATATACCGAACTCATTAGTATGCTTCATACCACAAGCCCAAGAATTGCTTGATAAGAAAATATATAATGAGTATCCAGAACTAAAAGACTTTTGGGCTATTGAATTAAGGAAGATTGATGATAACATAGACGCTCAGGACGACTATATTGTTAAGTTTGAATACCTTCCTTCACCCAATAATGAAGAAGAACAAGATCCAACAGAATCTTTTTTCATATCTCCATTCAGTAAAGAGACAAGGATCACAATTACTGATAATGTGGTCAGACCTAAGAAGGTTGACGAATTTTTGAGCATCGTTTTAACAGAATATATTTTTAAAGGAGAAATTGAACAAATGAGTGATATAGTAAGAGGAAAAAATCATGATTCTAGAAATTTAGTCATGCCATATTCATCTAAATATAACATTGTCATTTCGTTATTAAGTGAAAATGGAAGACCAATAAATTGGGAAATAGAGAAGGCATTAGGATCATTTGAATTGATTTTTTTCAAATTGAACCATTTCGCTAACTTTACAGTAACTTCTCAAATTCAATACTATTCGACATTGACTTACCCTCCAAACTATGATGAAAGCAAACAAGCATTTATAATTCCCGAGTCAGGATTATCGACATTTGTGAATTTTGGTGACTGGAATTTAATTACTCACGATATAAATCCAAGTATTAATTTCATATTATACTTCCCAGAAGCTAACTATAACTCCAAGCCCACTTTAATTGAGAATTCTAAAACGAATTCGTTTTTAATTCCACAATGGGGTGGTGTAGTGATATTTAATAAAGATATGAAAACAGAAGGATCGGATATTAACGAGAATGAATTATTACCCGTAATGGAAACATTTGCCTCACAACTTTTTCAATTATTGGGTATGCCATCTCAACCTAGATCACCAAGTATTAAGATTGATTCGTTATCCAGGACCATGACACATAAAAATTTAAAGCAGTCATTGGAGAATTTAGAAGCTTTATTGACTTTAACGAATTCATTAAATGAAATATCAATTCCTGAGTTGACAAAAATATATGTAGAAAAATCCATACATTACTTAGAGGAATCGATTAATGAATTAAACAATGGCAACTTTTATTTATCGATGAAGTACAGTTCACAGAGTTTAGAAAACTCTGATAGAGCATTCTTTGAAAAAGAAATGGTGCAGCAAGCATATTTTCCAAGTGAACATAAGTTAGCAGTATTCTTGCCATTATTGGGACCCCTTTGCTCAATTGTATCAATTGGAGCTTTGAAAGTAATAAAAGACATAAAAGCTAATAGAAACAATAAGGTTAAGAAAGAGTAATACTGCCATAGAATAAAACAAGTTATATAGTTAATAAAGGCAAAAGATATATAATGTAATAGCTACATAGAGTCATTGTTGGAGACGAATTTAAATCCTCTCATCAAATAAGTATACAGAATCTCTGCTCGTCGTTGTTGTAATCAATCCGCACAATTATGAAAAATTTAGTGAGATGTAATCAATTTATTTACTACGCGGAAATTTCAAACTCTTCTGTTAAATATTAGAATTAAGCATGGGTAAATTATTAGTTAATGGCTTAGGATTAGGATCAGTTGGTATAGCTTCGTACTTCTGGGGAAAATCATCTGCTCCAACTCCAAGTCCAACAGCAGTAGAACCACCTAAATCGGTTGTTCCAGGTAAGAATAACGGCGTTGGTTCATTTGATGCATCTAACATAAGGCCAGAAGATTTTTACAAATACGGCTTTCCAGGTCCAATTCACGATTTAGAAAAGAGAAAAGAATTTATTAGTTGCTATGACAGGAAGACCAGGAACCCATACTGGATTGTTGAGCATATTACGAAAGATTCAATCAGATCAACCCAAGGTGTTGATAGAAAGAAGTCAGTATTTAAGGAAGATGAAAACATACCATTAAAGTTTAGAAATAGATTGAGAGATTACTTTCGCAGTGGTTATGATAGAGGACATCAGGCTCCTGCTGCTGATGCTAAGTATCATCAAGATGCTATGGACGAAACATTTTATTTGACAAATATTTCGCCTCAAGTTGGTGATGGATTTAATCGGGATTACTGGGCTCATTTTGAAGATTTTGCCCGTAGATTAACCAATGAATACGACGGAGTTAGAATAATGACAGGACCATTATTTTTGCCAAAGAAGTGTCCCGAAAATCCAAATAAATACAAAGTTGAGTATGAGGTTATTGGGTCACCCCCAAATATTGCAGTGCCAACACACTTTTTCAAATTAATCGTCGGAGAGAAGAACGGCTCAAAAGACATTGCGGTTGGAGCATTTGTATTACCAAACCAGGCCATCGACAATGCCACGCCTCTCACCAGCTTTCAGGTTCCTGTGGATGCATTAGAAAGGTCAAGCGGGTTGGAATTGTTACATAAGGTTCCATACACTAATAAAAAAGATTTATGTAGAGAGGTGAAGTGTGAAATAATAGTCAGAGAATTTCCTAAGAACGCCAACAAGTTATTACCACAAGCCCCTCCCCAGGGATTGTTACCACCACCTAAATAGACGTATAGAATAATCAACAAACCTGTGATTATGTATATAAGTGAATTTTATACGTGTATTTTTCCTCGTTTGCTTGTTTGTAGGTCTTAAATTGTATAGACAGCATCGAGATTCAGATTGCAAACAATTAATAGGGGTACATTTTGAGCTAACACCCAATTCAGGCGGCCAAAATCAGAGGGATGGAAGTCAAAAGCGTAAAATGTTGCAAAACATTGGATGGCTTCGATAATATGAGACGTTAGTAACCTGGAAGGTGAACACAAATACATTTCTTAGTTCACTGTATAACACAGACACACAAGAACAAAAGAAGCATTGTACGCGAAGTGGCTGCGAAAAGCTTTCGACCTTAAGAGAAATCTATATTGTATTGGTGATTAAAGACCACTATTCGCACTACATGTTTTTCCGGTTTGCGATTATTGCTTTGCTTATCTTCTTCTTGCTTTGATGCTTATTATAACAAACGATCGCTGGATGTCATATAGCCCTGATACAAAGAATGGATAATATATCCAGACATTTGAAACTGACAGTGTATACTATACATCGAATAGTTAAATAGCACATAGTTAAATATACTAATCATACAAAATATAAACTACACCGACTGCAAATGTGACCATGTTATAAAACAGTTGTTATCTATCTCCAGGCTATATCTAATAATCATAGTATATTTCCCACATCCAACATCTGATATTGAGTCTACACAAAGATAATCAACAAACACAAATACAAACTCAATAATACTAAATCCGGACCTTTTTGTTGGTAGGTGTGCACACTGAGCCCAATAGGTCCGATGGTTCGATGGGTCGACCACGGCACGTCCTCATCGCCTACCACCAAAAATGTGCATTAGTTTGGAACCGCCAACCGTTTTTGAACGCCCAGTATCTTTCGCACTCACTACAATATAGTATTAGCCTACATCGTTTGATGATTACATTCGGACATAAACCGTAGATATTTTTGAAATTCATAATTGTCTACTACATATTGTACGTTTCCACACACTCTCTGTTAGTTTTAATCTCTCACATCCCTTTCACACAGTATATTTGACTGCATTATTCCATACTATCTTCTTATCTTCTACAATCCATATAATATTTCACCGTCGTCATACCGTAATAACACATTCTATATCAAGTGTTCATAGTATATACACACATACAGGTCCTGTATTTGTGCTACACATCTACACCTTTCTCTATCTAGTGCCAACATCGTGCCCACAGAGGTTCCCAACAATTTGCAGAATTTGAATCGACACTACTTGGCGCCCATCCTAATTTATTTGCGATCGTCGTAGTACATCATTACACAAAAGGCATGAGTTGCAAATACCCAAAATCTTCAAAACCGCCCATCAATAAAAATTTTGGTGTTATATAGTGTATCAGCGGCTAATTTATATATCAGAGTTTATCTTTCTTTAGGAGTTTTTTTTTTTTAGGATATATCTTTATTTAAGTTCGATTACCAAGCGATTGAACAATTAATACATTATATTGAAAGTAACTATTAGTTTTTAAAAGTACCACCGTTTATATTTATTATAATCATTTAGAACTAATTTTAGCCTATTCCCATCAGATCGCTATAATTGAAAAAGAAGAAATATCGATTTGCTAGAAAAAAAATCCATTAGCAGTTGTTTTAAGTTAATATACTCCCAATAGACAAGTGCTACATTTTACAAGCCACTTTAGCTATAAACAAATATTATAGATTATTTACAGAAACATAATGAGTACCACACATCGTCCATTTTCCCTAAATCATGGAACAATTGAATACACAACGTTGGTTCCAACAAACTTGTTGTTTGGATTCTCTCAATTAAAGGATCAATTCAACAAGACATTGCCTGAACCTACCGAAGGTTTTGCTGGTGACAATGAACCTTCATCACCAGCCGAGTTATTCTCGCAGTTCTTGGGTTATACCGCGTCGTTGGTAGACCCTAAGGCGGACGGACAATTCGATGAAGTGTTGAAATTTAGTTTGCATGAATTTGAGGTCAGATTTTTGTCTACTACCGATGTGCATTCATTTGCAGCCCGTTTGGTAAACGACGAGACGTACCCAACTACCTTGTCAAAGGTCAAGGGTATCATCAAGAATTACTACAATGCTGTGATCAACTCCAATGCTACCACTACTAAAACTGAATCAAACTTGTTGAAGAATGCCATGAGTATTAATTCTGACGGCAAGGCCAAGATTTTCGCCATTTTTGGTGGTCAAGGTAACACTGACGACTTTTTCGAAGAATTGAGAGAAATCAACGATATGTACAGCGGTCTCGTTTCCGATTTGATTTCCAAGATTGCAACTCAATTGAACTATCTTGTCAGAACTACAGAAAATGTTGACAAGATTTATACCCAAGGATTTGACATCTTGACTTGGTTAGCTAATCCTGAAAAGACTCCTGACCAAGATTATTTATTATCAGTACCAGTTTCATGTCCATTGATCTGTGTCTTGCAATTATGTCATTATACCGTGACCTGTAAGGCCTTAGGATTGACTCCAGGTGAATTTAGAAGCTACTTAAGTGGTACCACAGGTCATTCTCAAGGTTTAGTTACCGCTATGGCCATTGCGTCATCTTCTACCTGGGATAACTTTATCGAAAACTCCTTGAAGGCTATTTCTTTATTATTCTTTGTTGGTGCAAGAAGTCTCATAACCTTTCCAAGAACTACTTTACCACCAACTATGTTACAAGACTCACTTGAAAATAATGAAGGCAGACCTTCTCCAATGTTGTCTGTTAGAGATTTATCTATTGAACAAGTTGAAAGCTTTATCAAACAAACCAATAACCATTTACCAAGCGAAAAACACATTGCGATTTCATTGGTGAACGGTGCTAGAAACGTAGTTGTTTCTGGTCCACCAGAATCATTATATGGGTTGAATTTGACTTTGAGAAATAACAAGGCCCCATCTGGTTTAGATCAAGCTAGAATTCCATATAGTGAAAGAAAATTAAAGTTCTCCAACAGGTTTTTACCAATCTTCAGTCCATTCCATTCGCACTTATTAGAGCCAGCTACTGAACTTATCAATAATGACTTGGTTAATGAAAAAATTGATTTCTCTCCATCTGACGTTAAAATTCCAGTTTTCGACACTTATAACGGTGATAACTTTCAAAGTTATACATCCTCTTCAGAAGAATCTATTATTTTAAGATTGACTAAATGTATCACTGAATTAGCCGTTAACTGGGAAAAGGCTACTAACTTTGCTTCGACTCACATCTTAGATTTTGGTCCAGGTGGAGTTTCTGGTTTAGGTGTTTTAACCCACAGAAATAAAGAAGGTACTGGTGCCAGAATTATCATCGCCGGTACATTGGATACTGTCTCACCAGATGATGAATATGGCTTCAAGCAAGAAATATTCAACACTGCACCAAACTCTACCAAATGGGCTTCAAACTGGTTGGAAGAATTCAAACCAAAATTAGTCAAGAACAAGGCTGGTAAGGTTTATGTCGATACTAAATTCTCGAAATTATTAGGTAGAGCTCCATTAATGGTTCCTGGTATGACTCCAACTACGGTTAACCCAGAAATAGTTGCAGCAACTATTAATGCTGGCTATCATATAGAATTAGCTGGTGGTGGCTATTTCAATGCTCCATCCATGCAAAAGGCTTTAGAAGAAGTTAGAGACCATATCGTTCCTGGGTCTGGTATCGGAATTAACTTGATTTATGTTAATCCAAGAATGTTACAATGGGGTATTCCATTGATCAAGGAATTGAGGGAAAAGGGATTCCCAATTCAATCCATGTCTATTGGTGCCGGGGTTCCATCCTTAGAGGTTGCAACCGAATATATTGAAACATTAGGTTTAACTCATTTAGGTTTAAAGCCCGGTTCAATTGATGCTATTTCCCAATGTATTACCATTGCCAAAGCTCACCCTACTTATCCAATTGTATTACAATGGACTGGTGGTAGAGGAGGTGGTCATCATTCTTTCGAAGATTTCCATCAACCTATTTTACAGATGTATTCTAAGATTAGAAGATGCTCTAACATTGTTTTGATTGCTGGTTCCGGTTTTGGTTCTGATGAAGACACTTATCCATATTTAAGTGGTACATGGTCACAAAGTTACAAACACCCACCAATGCCTTTTGATGGTGTTTTGTTTGGTTCCCGTGTTATGACTGCCAAGGAAGCCCATACTTCATTGGATGCCAAGAAAGCTATTGCATCATGTACTGGTGTCCCTGATGGTCAATGGGAAAGTACTTACAAGAAGCCAACTGGTGGTATCATTACCGTTAGATCGGAAATGGGTGAGCCAATTCATAAAATTGCCACCAGAGGTGTTATGTTTTGGAAAGAATTGGATGATACAATCTTTAACTTACCTAAGAACAAATTAGCAGATGCATTGAAGAAGAAGAAGGATTACATTATCAATAAATTGAACAAGGATTTCCACAAACCATGGTTTGGTAAGAACGATTCTGGTGTTTGTGATTTACAAGATATGACTTACCAACAAGTTGCCGATAGATTGATTGAATTAATGTATGTCAAGAAGTCTTCTAGATGGATTGATCTTTCATTAAGAAACTTCGTTGGTGATTTCTTGAGAAGAGTTGAAGAAAGATTCACTACCCAGGCTGATTCTATTTCTTTGTTGCAAAACTTCGCTCAATTGCAAGATAATCCACAGGTTTTTACAGACAAATTCTTCGACCACTTTGTGTTGGCTCAAACTCAATTAATTAACGAGGAAGATTGCGACTTCTTTTTGATGTGCTGTCAGAGACCACAACAAAAGCCTGTTCCATTTGTTCCTGTTATTGATGAAAGATTAGAGTTCTTCTTTAAGAAGGACTCTTTATGGCAATCAGAAGATTTAGAAGCCGTTGTTGGTGAGGATGTTCAAAAGACTTGTATCTTACACGGTCCAGTTGCAGCTCAATTCACCACAAAGGTCAATGAGCCAATCAAGGATATTTTGGACTCAATTCACAATGGTCATATTGCCAGATTACTTCAAGATGAATACAGCGGCGATGAATCAAAGATTCCAACTGTTGAATATTTCGGAGGCCAACTTCCAAGTTCCGTTGAATCTGTACCTAGTGGAGTCTCCATTGAATCATCAGGTGACAAAATAATCTACAGGCTCAATTCTCAAAAATCTTTACCATCTAATGCAGAATGGTTAAAATTGTTAGCCGGCAATACCTTAAGCTGGTTGCATGCTTTTATTACTACTGATAGGATTGTCCAAGGATATAACCATGTTTCAAATCCTATTCATGACGTCTTGACTCCAAGCAGTGAAGCTGTTGTTGAAATTTCTCATCCAGGTAATTCTTCCAAGACTTCATTGGTTGTTTTGGAACAATTTAATGGAGAATTACAACCAGTAGCAAGCATTAAGTTAGTCAAGGAATCAGTCATTCAATTTGAATTGATTGAGCATAGAACTGCCGATTCAAAGCCAGTTGCCTTACCTTTCTTGTATACCTACGCACCTAAGGATGGATTTGCTCCAATCTTAGAAGTTATGGAAGGTAGAAATGACAGAATTAAAGAATTTTACTGGAAGTTATGGTTCGGTTCTAAGGTTCCAGTTGATTTCGATATTGATGTCGAAAATGCTATCATTGGAGATAAACTCACTATTACCGGTCAAGATATTTCTGAATTTACTCATGCCATTGGTAATAAGTGTGAGGCATTTGTTTCGAGACCAGGTAAGGTTACTTTAGCTCCAATGGATTTTGCAATTGTCATTGGATGGAAGGCTATCATGAAAGCCATTTTCCCTAAGACCATTGATGGTGACTTATTGAGATTGGTTCATATGTTTAACGGTTACAGGATGATTCCTGGTGCTGAGCCATTGAAGAAAGATGACGTTGTTTCGTCAAGTGCTGAAATCAAGGCTGTTTTGAATCAACCATCTGGTAAACTAGTTGAAGTTATTGGTACTATTTACAGAGAAAATCAACCAGTGATGGAGGTTACCTCTCAATTTTTGTACCGTGGTGAATACGTGGATTTTGAAAACACTTTCCAAAAGGTTACAGAGACCCCTGTTCAAGTTCATTTCAACTCTGCCAAGGACTTGGCTATTTTGAAGTCTAAGGAATGGTTCCACTTAGAAAAGGATATTGACTTATTGAACCAAGTCTTGACTTTCCGTTGTGAATCTACTTACAAGTTCAAGAGTGCTGAAGTTTACTCATCTATTACCACAGTTGGTCAAATTTACTTAGAATTGCCAACCAAGGAAGTCATTCAAATTGGTTCGGTTGATTACGAAGCAGGTAAGTCATATGGTAACCCAGTTACAGATTACTTGTCTAGAAATGGAACAACTATTGAACAGGCAATTAAGTTCGAAAACTCAATTCCAATTTCAAGTGGTGAAGAATTGACTTCTAAGGCTCCAAATACTAATGAGCCATATGCCAAGGTTTCTGGTGATTACAACCCTATTCACGTATCCAGAGTATTTGCTTCATATGCTAAGTTACCTGGCACTATTACCCATGGTATGTTCTCATCTGCCTCTATCAGAGGATTAGTCGAAGAATGGGCTGCCAACAATGTTGCTTCCAGAGTCAGAGCTTTCAAGAGTACGTTCGTCGGTATGGTTTTACCAAACGATATCTTGCAGACTACTTTGGAACATATTGGTATGATCAATGGGCGTAAGATTATTAAGGTTGAAACCAGAAATGTCGAGACTGATACCTTAGTTTTGTCTGGTGAAGCTGAAATTGAACAACCTATTACTACTTATGTCTTTACTGGTCAAGGTTCTCAAGAACAAGGTATGGGAATGGACTTATACGGTAGCTCTGATGTCGCTAAGGATGTTTGGGACAGAGCTGATCGTCATTTCCTTGACAACTATGGTTTCTCGATCCTTAATATTGTTAAGAATAATCCAAATGAATTAACTATTCATTTTGGTGGTGCTAAGGGTAGAAAGATCAGAGACAACTATATTGGAATGATGTTTGAAACTATCGGTGAAGATGGTGAAGTCAAATCTGAAAAGATTTTCAAGGAAATTGATTATACTACAACGTCTTATACTTTTGTTTCTCCAACAGGTTTATTATCAGCTACTCAATTTACTCAACCAGCCTTGACCTTAATGGAAAAGGCATCTTACGAAGATATTAAATCTAAAGGATTGGTTCCAGAAAATATTATGTTTGCTGGTCACTCTTTAGGTGAATACTCGGCATTATCTTCATTGGCAAATGTCATGCCTATTGAATCATTGGTTGATGTCGTCTTTTATCGTGGTATGACAATGCAAGTTGCTGTTCCAAGAGATGAATTAGGTAGATCTAACTACGGTATGTGTGCTGTCAACCCAACCAGGGTTAGCCCAACCTTCAATGATGCTGCTTTAAGGTTTGTTATTGATGAAGTTGCAAAGAAAACCGGTTGGTTATTGGAAATTGTTAACTATAATGTTGAAAACACTCAATATGTCACTGCTGGTGACTTAAGAGGGTTAGATACCTTGACTAATGTTTTAAATGTTATTAAGTTGAACAAAATTGATATTGTTAAGTTACAAGATACTATGTCTTTGGAAGAAGTAGCTGCTCATTTACAAGAAATTATTAGCGAGGTTTCGGCACAATCTTTAGCCAAACCACAACCTATTGACTTACAAAGAGGTTTTGCTGTTATCCCATTGAAGGGTATTTCCGTTCCATTCCACTCTTCATACTTAATGTCAGGTGTCAAGCCTTTCCAAAGATTCTTATGTAAGAAGATTCCAAAATCGTCAGTCAAACCAAACGACTTGATCAACAAATATATTCCAAACTTGACTGCCAAGCCATTCGAAATTACTAAGGCTTATTTCGAAGAAGTTTATGAATTAACCAAATCTGAAAAGATCAAGAAAATTATTGATAATTGGGAATCTTATGAGTCTGCTTGATTTATTTATATGTCTGTTTGTTTCTTTTCTATGATATTTATTGATTTAGATTTGGGGATTACTTAATTATTCTTACTATAATACGTGGTACTATTATAAGTAATGAATTAGTGAGTGACTTTTATATTTATAGGATATAATAATAATAATAATAATAATGTATTTATTTAAGAAGTGTAGATAAATAGTTAGCTAATTAAATAGTTTCATAAGCCTGTTGCCAATGGACTTGAAATATTAACTGGAGTAAACTTCTTTGGTAATGAAACTCTGGAAAACCTTGACTTTAATCTTTGAGTCACTAAATCCATATCTAAATGCCTAGTTAAACCAATACGAGGAATACATCCGATGTAATGATCATTATCTAATTGGACATCTAACGGATCTTGTGTATGACAACCAGGAGACAAAGATAATCTAATAGAATGCTTTTTACCAGATGGATCATTTGAATCGTCCGCTTCATATAATTCAAAAACAATCTGTGACATGTAATCCAATTCAGGTAATGCATTTCTAGCAATCTTCATTGGGATTTGAGAACCATAAATAACATTTAGTAATGTATAAATATGAGATTCCTTTGTAAAGTAATTCACTACGGCAGCCGCATCATTATCCCTCATACCTTGGATATCAGATAATATTTGCTTTGCTAATGGTAAAGAGGTAAGTAATCCAATGTCTAGTTTTTCTTCATCTTTAATACCATATTCTTGAGGACAAATAAAGTCAAATAATACTTTTGATAACCTGTATAATTCTCTAAGTCTAGTGAATGTTGGACGATCGAACAAATTATCATGAGTATCTTGTTTTTTCTTGGTATTCGACTCATTATTTGAAGAAGAATCGTCAACTGTTGAAGTGGCCCCCTTTAATACCCACCCTAGAGACCCAGCCGATGCAGGTGTAGTTGAAGATGTAATGTTTGCGAGATTGCTGCTAGAATTCGAAGTTGAATTTGGTCCTGATGTATTATTACTATTCGAAGCTGTTTGATTATCATTTGGAATCTTGAAATTATTCATTGCCAAAATGTTAATTGGATATTCACTGACTAAACCTGAAGAATTTATTGTATCGCCACATACTTTATTTAACCTTGCAAGTAATTCTTCATCTTTAGGATCAAATGAAAAGATGTTTTGTAAGAATTGCCTGTTGTGTAATGCGTCGTATTTCATTGTATCATACAATTCGGAAATTTTTGATGGATGTGTTTTTTCGACAGTAGTAAATTCTTGAAATAATTTATCCCATCTTTCTTTAAATAGAACTGGATCTTCTCCACAACACCAATTTTTTTGAAATTCGTCAACATTGTTCTTCTCAAAATTATAATCCATAATTTGTTGATGGTAATTCATTAACTGACAAACACGCTTGATTACTACAAAAGGCTGTGGCATCTTAGGTGGCCAAGTAAATTGTGGAGGAGCTTCAGCTCCTTGTCTAATTAATGGCTTTAATTTCTTTTTAACTTTATCCATTAAATCCTTAGCAGCATTTGAATCATCTAATAAATCCTTCCTAATGATCAAAAAATCATCTGGCAATTCTTCATGTTCCTTATCTAAGCCGAGTAACGCTAATGTCGATAAGTGTGCACTCGCAATAACTCTTCTTTCCGACGAAGTAAAGACCTTCACATCTTTTAAAGCATCACGATTCAAGAGTTTAATGTTTTGTCTTAGTTGTTCCCCAACATCATTGGCTTGGAATTGTGCTGAATGTGTTGGTTCACCACCCCATTTCAAGATTAATTGCACTTTATCTACGGTTTCGGGATTTTCTGAATTTAAAGAAGGCTTCAACTGAATTTTAGTACCAGGAAAATTCATTTTCTTTTCTAAGGCTCCTCTTAATTGCTTAAGCTTCTTTGGATCTTCCAACTTCTTTTCTTCCGCAATCTTCACAGTTTCTAAAACCACCTGGAGATCAGGAACATCCCTTATGATAACTTCCTCCAAATGACCCTTTAATAATGAAATAAATAAAGGTGATCTAAAAGAGTACTTGAACTTTTGTTTAGGGGTACGATCTGCATGTCTAATAACGGATACCATACCTTTGAAGACCCATTTTTGTTCTTTTTCTTCAAATTGACTTTTATGAAGTAATTTAGACAGACGAGGTATCTTTGTCTTTAACAAATCACGAGATTTTTTGGCTTCAATAAATAAACCTCTTAATATTGATGCACAGGAGTCATAGTAATCATTATTATCTTTAACGAAGGAGAAACCATTAACATCGATTACGTAGGATTCTCCGTTCACTCTCAATAAATCAAATCCACAAATAGTCTGCTGAAATACAGAGCTGACATTTCGAGCCATAATAGTTTCCCTTTCTGATAATTCAGTTACAAACCTAATTTCCTTCCCGTGGGTATTACGTCTGACAATACCATCAACTACCGGAGATTTACGAGTCTCCGCATGACAGAACTTAGGTCCCACTGTATATGCTTTCACATCTTCAAAGTTATCTGTATCCATAAACTTTTCATAAATGTATGATCCTTCTGTTCTAGGTGTTGATAAGTCAGGATCAAACTCAGAAGATTTATTACCGATTTTTCTAAACAAACGACGACCACCGCCACCAGTAGATTTTGGATAGTAAATATACACGTTGTGGTCTTCACCATCTACTGGCTTTTCTACAAATGGCTTTTTCATAATCTTGCCTTGGACTTGCAATGTATCCTCATCTATCATTTCCCATTCGGGTTCCTTCTGATTAGTCAATTTTTCTAACTGTTCATCCGTTAAACCAACTTCTTTAAGTTTATTCATTAACGAATCATCGATATGAGGACCTCCGTCACGACTGATTTCTAATCTTTCTGGTGTAGAGACATTTGCATGATTCAATATATTTAACACCAATCTTCTATCCCAAAGTGTTTTTTGTAAGATCAAATCATTTAATATATAAGGCTTACGGTAATTGGCATAAGCAATAGCTTTTTCTAGAGGGAATCCTGATGAAAAAAAACTAATCAAAAAATCACACGTTGGCCAATTTTCAATGGCTTCATCAAGAATAACCTTATCTCCAAAAATGATAGTTTCAAACTCCCCGTTTTCAATTAATCGATTTAAGATACGACGACATGGTTTTGACATGACTTTAGAATCCATAGCACATACACCGATTTTGCCTATCTTAGGTAATTTGGGACCTTCAGGTTCTTTGTGAATAGATAGAGACATTCTGGAAGCAGAAGACGAATTCGAAGTAGTTTTATTCAATTTGCTCATCGTTGGATCTAAAGCACTTCCAG
Source organism: Debaryomyces fabryi (assembly GCF_001447935.2). Taxonomy (NCBI): domain Eukaryota; kingdom Fungi; phylum Ascomycota; class Pichiomycetes; order Serinales; family Debaryomycetaceae; genus Debaryomyces; species Debaryomyces fabryi. The sequence continues at coordinate 35,226 of NW_015385430.1, forward strand.
AAGATGTAGATCCTGCCCTTGAATTCCTTTTCGACTTGGAACCATCGTTTGAATTCAAATTATCGGTAGATAAACTATCCGATCCATGAGGCGAAGTAGTCAATTTCGAAGAAACACCGTCTTTCGATTCTTCTGCGCTAGTCTTGGGCGCAAATCCTTCTAGCATTGGTGCAATAGAGGCTATTGCCAGCTCTGTGGAAGCCTGATTAGCTGGGCCTGATAATGATAATGGAGACATCGGTTGACTCATTTTACGTAACACTGATTGAGACAAGAAAGATTTATTGCTACCACTCTCCTCTTTTCCAGGCACTGGAATAGGTAACGAATGATCTTTATCTGACATGGTTAACTACAATTCTAGTATGGTGTTAAGATTATCAATTAATCGCTAAAAATTAAATTCTGACTCCTACGTTTGCTTGGTAGTTTTGTGTAATTTTCATTTTCATTAGATAAGGCTGTTCCTTTACTACTCTAAAACAAATAGTTCAATTGATGTGAACAATTCTAGTAATATAGAGCATATTAAAGAATTCTACAATTAATATCCCAACGCTCCGTTAGTCCAGCATCTCTGACATTAATTATGTTAAGAATTAATTGAGATGTGGCCTGCAATCCGGTTGATTGCATCATTGGTTGTTGCTTACATGATAGAGACAACAGACAAGGTTAAACCTTTATAATTATATAGAAAACCAAAAATAAACGTTAGTAAATAAAAGGCAATTATGGGATAGTCCTCATAAATTATTTGTGACAAATCAATCATTCAATAGCAGCTAATGAGTCAAACAAAACTGATATTGATTCACCGAAGTGATCTCTTCTGATGCATTCAGCAAAAATAGGAGATACATCAATGACAGATAATTTTTCATTTTTCTGGATTCTTTCGTTTCCAATTGGGTAGGTGTTAGTGACCACTATTCTGTCAATGCAGTCTGAATCATTTAATGTTTCTAAACATTTATCACTGAAGACACCATGGGTTCCAAGAACATAAACCGCTTTGGCACCACAGTTTAATCTCAAGTGCTCAGCAGCAGCAATGAAAGAGTTTGGTTTATCAATCATATCATCTAGTATAATTGCCACTTTATTATTCACATCACCAACCAAAGTGATTAACTTCTCTTGATTTATAGATGTAGGTTCATCATCGTCATCACTGTTAGTAGCATCATAGGAACCTCCTAAAGCATCACTATCAATTATAGAAGTTCTTTCAAAGTTGTCAATAGCGATACCATTGGTAACTGGGGTTTGTGGGACTGGATAGTCATCATCAACAACATGGCCTTGAACTATTCTAGCCGTTTGCATTTCTGAAACTATGTTATCTTCCTCATCATCTTCATCAACACCTTGGCTATTGGCACGAACTGTTTTTGATGTCTTCAACGCCTTTTTGTTCTTGGAAACATACCCATCCTTGGTACGACGACGATCGGTATGGATCATAGCAAAATTGATTTTCAAAGAATCTGCTAAAGCTGTAACTCTTTTAGTACCACCTGGATTTTTGGAAACAACAACGGCATTTTCCCAGTCGGAAATATTATGACGAATCCATCTGGCTAACGTTGGTGCACCAAACAAATTGTCAACCGGTTTAGTAAAAAACCCTTGCATTTGGGAAGCATGCAAGTCCATCGACACGACATGGTCAGCACCGGCCATTATCAATAAATTAGCCAACATCCTGGCTGTAATAGCACCCCTGTGCTTCTTCATCTTCGATTGCTTCGAGTATGGGAATTGGGGAATCACCGCCGTAATCTTCGACGCTGAACCCCCACGACAAGCCGAAATAAGAATCAATAATTCCATTATATGATCGTTAATCTGCGGCGATCCCGATTGAATAATGTAAACATCTTCGTCTCTGATTGACACTCCAATTTGAACCGAAGTTTCCCCATTGGAAAATTTTTTCAATGTACATGGAGCTGGTTCCACTCCCAATCGATCACAAACTAGTTTACCTAATTCTGGGTGTGATGATCCAACGAAAACTTTACACTTACGCATTGCTTCCGGATTTTCTAATGTTGATAAAACTTCTACTGGCGTGCCAATGAGCTGTGGTGCAATTAACTTTGCTAACGAAGTCAACTTTGCAAATTAAACAAATAATTGATTGATAATAACAGTGATTCCTGTCAATTTATGTATCCGGGATACGTGGAATATCCTTTATATAGCTTTATAGCGTTAATAACCTTAAGGATTCTATCAAAGAATAATCTCTAACTCAAGATGATCTCGATAAATTTTTTTTTTTCTCACCCTTAAGACTGAAAAATTTCACGATAAGTCACAAAGCTGTTTTTTTATAATGAATACTTTTAGTAAATCCTACGTAAGGTAAATTAAGAGGTTAGATATTAAGAATATACTAGGTCAACTTATTGATGAAGTAGAATTGAAATTGTTCTATTGATACTTCAGGAGGACTACTAGATGAATGGGAATATGTTAATGTACTGCATATAGTACTCATCTTCAATTAAATTTTGCAATGGAGTACTTGGGACATATATTTGGATTCCATGGAACATTACGTAGATGGTAACTAGAAAGTTTAAACTGGGCGAGCAGGAGCCTGCGAGTGAGTTTTCAAAGGACAAGTTGGATAAAGATGAGGTAGAGCTATTAAATGTGAAGTTTTCCAAATATGAAAAGATTATGTCAGAGTCAAGTCTCTTCGCTGAAACGGTCAAGATGCTAAAAGACCACTCAATAACGCACATACGATGTCTAGCATTGGGTTCTCCATCTGACAGTAATGCAGCATTATATCAACTAGCATATTTGACTCAAATATGTGGTCAACTTTCTATCAAACCGTCAAATGTTTCGTTATATGATCCTGTTTTCAATGAACTTGACAAACGGTTTCTAACAACTGTAAAGTTGTTTAAAATATCAGACGAGGACGACTTAATTGGTACTAAAACGTTATATTTCCTTCCTCATGCATCTTTGGAACTTACCGAGCAAGTGCTTAAGGAATCCCAGCCTTTATTTTTATTAGGTAACGATATCATATCACACACTGATAGATTAACAAAAAGGAAGATACACGATACATATAGAAATATATCATTGTTAATAAGAGTACTTGAAAGTGTCAAAGCCTTACCGAAAGAGAGGGATGGTTTTATATCGGTAACGGCGAAGAAAAGAAAAAGCAGAAACAAGAAGCCGGTCTTTAAGGAACCCGAAATCGAATACAACTATGATGATTGTTACTTCAATGCTGCTGAACTTACAAGGATAGAAAGTGTCCAAGGAGTTTGGGGTAGTTCGTTTTCGGATATTGCATTTCACCATATTATACGGAATACTACTATAGCAGAAAATCAGGAATAAGATAAGTTATATATTAATACACATCAAATTATTAATCTACTACGGTATATATCTCATTAGGGAAATATATTTCTCTATTAATTTAAGTAGCATCAATTGACTTTCCCAACTTTTTTCGTCCTTCACTCTCATTTCGTAATCTGATAATCTACTTAAATACTCATGTAATTCAATTATTTCCGAACAGCTAACTATATTAATCTTGGCTTTTTACCGAGTGGCTCTGGCATAGCTTCTCCATTATTATCCTGTTGTTGAACTTCTTGTGGTAGCACCAATGTTTGTTGAGCGGGGCCTTGTAAGCTACTCATTGTTTCACTTGGTTCACTAGTAGATCCACTTGTACTTTCAGTATTTGTTAATAAATGCTTGCTCAAGATTGAGTACAAGTCATCCTTAGTAAAAGGTTTAGCCAAAATGTCAGACATACCATTTTGCAAATACGTCACTAAATCATTATCTTCAATATTACCGGTCATCGCAATTATTGGAGTCTTAGTATCGAATGATCTGATAACACTCGTAGCAGTAGCACCATCCAAATTTGGCATAACAATATCCATAAGGACAAGGTCATACTTTGTGTGCTCCACTGTAGAAATAGCATTCAAACCATCAGTGGCAATTGTTACCTGGCATCCATATTTCACTAAAAACTTACGACACAACTGAATACAAACATTATCATCTTCAACCAATAACACATGAAACTTTGGATTAGTCAAATTAGTTGTTGTGACTTGTGGCTGGTCTGTTGACGTAACTGCACCATTTACTGATTGCGGTGCGCGAGTTGTTGATATTGAAGATGTTCGAGAATTCACCGGCGCAGTTGTACTAGCTGCATCTAAACCCAGACTACCGACTAATGGGGATCCACTAGTAGACTCGCCCAATAAATGAGGTGACTGTGGCTTAGAGTTAATATTGTCATTCGTAGGAGGCGTTTGTTTGGTTGGCTGTTGAGTATTGGTCTGGGTATGAATCGTTTGTAGTGGTTGGTGCAGCAATGTGTGTGCCTGCGACATTGTATTAGGGTCAAACCTTTGAGTCGGTAATCCAGTCGCTAAAGGGGCCCCAAGTACCCCTTGTCCAGTACCTCCATTTGGACTTAAAAGAGGCGGAGATAGTTGGGGAATAGATCCCGAATTTGAATGTGTGTGAGAGTGTGAACGGCCAACAACGTTAGGTTTTTGAGATTGTAGTACATTCGGATTTGGAAAATCCAAAGGTGGCATCTTGATACCTGCTTGAACTAGACAGTTGATTAACACACTCATTGATCTATAGTATTTTTCGTCAAAATTCTTCAACGAAACTATGTTCTCAACTAAAGTCTTATATTTTGTTTGTAAAACATTAATATCTTGCTGCAACGATTTATTTTCCAGTCTGAGGTTATCCATTTCATCTTTCAAACTCTGATAGCCATATGAATCTATATTTGACCCACTACTGGCCCCGTTAGGATTGTAATTCTGCGACGATTTCTTCGAACTCTTACGCTTAATATTCTCCAAAGACTCACGATCGTTGATTCTGAAATCAGGATGTTTAAACTCCCATGCATCTTCACCGTATTCGTAGTTTTGTTTCTCTTCATTGGGTATCTTCACCTTATGGAAGTCGTATTTATTCAACTGTCTCACAAAACTGGCAAAGTTACTGTGTTTGAAATGCCTAGGTAATATTTCCTTGGTGAACTCGGTGGTATTTATCACGACAAAAGAATCTCCACTCGAAGTCCATCTGACCACATCCTTGTATGTATCTTCCTGTAACATCTGGAATAGCTTCTTAACAAAATCATTTGACCCACTTTGGTTAGAACTTGCAGTGGAGGGTAAATTGCTGAGTGAATCTTCACTCTTGGGTATGCGACGATTAGCCATTACGTTTTTGTATTATTCTTAATGATAGAATTTCGTATTATGAAATTATGTTGTTTAGTCTTAAATTATTTTTACAACCTGGCCTTTATTCCCTCGGTATTATTTGTTTAATTCCTCGTTTATAATACACTTAACTTTATTGAACAAGCTTTACTAACTTAATACTCTTATATTGAATATAGTTGAATAATAATTGCTTCTTTATTCTCTGATTCAAATATCAGTAATCGTTTAATACTTATATATTAACTAATTAATATATCCATTATAATTCACACTAAAAATATTATCGTTTGTTACACAAACTTATTCAACATATTACTATCGTTTAATTGATAGTATTACACTGCGAAAGGCACTTTACAAAAAGCATAATGAGAAGGAGAAATAGCTGACTAAGTTGGGTTTTCATAGGTTTAATGGATTATAATGAAGAGTATGATGTTAAACGAAAGAAAAAATGTGCTGTGCATGTTCATCCTGACTTTTATGGGGTTTATCTCTTAAGATCTGTACCAAAGCCCAAGTCATTTTACATTGGATCAACTCCAAATCCCCAAAGAAGGTTGAGACAGCATAACGGAGATTTGAAAAATGGTGGTGCTTATAGAACAAAAAAGACTGGATTTAGGCCTTGGGAAATGATTTGCTTAGTATATAATTTTCCATCCAAAAATGTTGCATTGCAGTTTGAACATGCGTTGCAGCATCCTTATCAAACTAGGCATATAAAGGAGGAACTTAGAATCACGCAAAAGAGAAATAGTGGATATACTATACACCATAAACTTGGTAATATACGGTTATTGTTGGAATCTCCTCTCTTCAGGAGAATGGGGTTGAAGGTTCTTTTATTTGATCCAGAAGTTTATTCGGTTTGGTGTATGAACAAATTTGGTGTAACTGTAACTGATAGTGTCCAAGTGAATGTCACACGATTTGAAGAGTATTTTCTGAAGAACAGTGGTGATGAAAGCTCCGAATTTACTTTAGTTCGTCAACAGGAATCAGAGCGTACATATTTCGAAACGTCAAAGAAAGTATTATTATTTGACAGCCAGGTGTGTTTCATTTGCGATAAAACGGTTGATTATCATGTTGAAAGTGAACTATCTGTTATGAACAACCTTGATCTTGATCAGTTTCTTCGTGATGGAAATATGCCTTTACTTGCGATTTGCTATCATGAAAATTGTCATAAACTTTATCATTTGTCGTGCTTGGGGTTACACTTCTTAGCCAAAGATGCTGAGGCTTCAGATGAGGTAAATTCCGATGCAAAAGCTGAAAAGTCTGTGAATTATCTTACACCTTTACGGGGTAAATGCTTGAGCTGTAATAATTTTGTAAATTGGACTAAACTAACTAAAATGTCTACCAAATTAAGAGAATATTTTATGGAAGATCTATTAAACACGAACACCGCTTCTCAATTTATAGAAAATGAGGCCAATTACTAAGGCTATTATACCGGTATATGTAATGGCTGTTGGAGATAAAGATGGTGAACTTGATTTTGTGTCCAATTTGAGGCTTTTATTGGAGTTTTTAGAGTTTTTAAGGTCTGACTCAGTAAATTTTGTTTCATGCATTTCAATAGCCCATTCTGAACTCAACTTTATTTTGGGGTTTTCAATAATCAAATTGCCATCTATATTTCTGAAATTAGCTTCCCATTGGGAACCATCTTGCTTGATTCCAATATAACTTAAATCCTCAACATTTAATACAATAATTTTTTCAATATAGATATCATCTAGACTTCTGATGTATCCCACATCACCACTGATTTCCCCCTTAATTGAATCACTTGTAGCCGTAAAATATATGTTTGCATATTCTCCCTGTTTATAATTAAAGGTTTCACCGTCGTCAATATATAAGTTACCAATAGCTTTACCAGAACTACCTAATGCAACGGTTAAAGTATATGGATCGCGAGCCATTAATTTGGATGATCTACGATATCTATCTTTCTTGGCAATGATAGAACCACCTTTCAATAAGATTGGTATGTCTGATAATTCAACGGACTTGGAAATAAATCCTGGGCCAGAAAACTTTTGAAATGTATTGGAGATATTACCACTGGTATAATCATAATAAACTTCTTCATCTGGTAAGTAGATGTCAATATGTTTTGCATCTTCTTCGGTAACAGGTTTAACCAATAAACCTGAGTTACCCAAGAAAAACTGGTCTTCAATGTCGTAACTTTCTAAATTATCTGGAGTTTCGTAAAATAAAGGTTTCAAAACGGGATAACCACTAATACTCGATTCATAAAAGCTGGTGTAGAAAATTGGTAATAATGAATAACGCAATCTAATGGCATCACGCATTATTGAGGTATATGGATCACCTGCAACCCAAGGTTCTCTTCTCCTTGAATCTATATGTGCATGTGCTCTAAAGAAAGGATACCAGATACCTGTCTGATACCATCTGGTTAACAAGTCTTTAGCGGGGTCTCCAAAAAACCCACCTACATCTGCTCCTCCAAAAGGCATGCCAGCAACTCCAGAAGTCAAAAGCATTGGAATAGAAACCTTTAAGTATTCCCATTTAGACATATTGTCACCAGTCCACATTGCCGCTGTTCTTTGAGAACCTGCGAAATATGATCTGGTCAATACAAAGGGTCTCTGTCTATCGGTTGTAGATAACCTCTTTATTAAAGAATTGTACGTTGCTTCGTGGAATGTCAAGCCAAATACATTGTGTACCGATCTATGTTCCCAATCACCATAATGAAGATTATCTCTTGGTGATGTGGTTTCAATACCGTCAAAAACTGATGGTTCATTCATGTCATTCCAAATATATATGTTTGTAGATAATTTTCCCATAAATTCATTATCTGTAGAATATTCAAATTGTTTATCCCAAAATGATTGCGAATTTGGATTCATTGTATCAATCCAAACCGATTCCCCTGGCCAGCATTGGCCATGGAATGTGTTATTATGGGGATCGTTAATGCTTATTCTCTCCTTTTCTACTTGGTCACTTATGTGATAATCTGTTTTTAAATGGGTATCTATAATAACCACCAAGTTTCTGCCAGTATGATCTAGCTCTGCTAGCATTCTTTCTGGGTTTGGAAATTTTTCGGTCTGCCAGGTAAAATACTTCTTAGCATCTGCATATTCAACATCCAACCAAATCACATCGTATGGTATCTGGTGTTTATCAAATAATGAATTAATTTCGAGAACATCTTTTTCATCGTTATAATTCCATCTACATTGATGATAACCCAATGAAAATAACTGTGGTAATTGAACATAACCAGTAATGGCGCCATAACTCTCATTTATGTCCCATGGATTCTCTGCAATCATAATCATTACATCTAATATTCCATTTTCAGAGATCCAGTGTGTTTTTGTATCCTTATCAGATGAAGTTTTATCTATGTCAACAAACGTATCAGCGCTGTTAATCCAAAATAATCCAATTGACACTCCCGGCTTCAGTCCCATTAAAAATGGAATTGAACCATACATTGGCATCCTGGAATTTGTCTCATATTCAAATATATCAACATTAAAGAGTCTGTAAGGTAAATCTGAGTCAGTTGTGTCTTTCAAGTTGAAATCATCCGCATGCTCTGGGATCCCATAAACATGTTTGAAACCTTCAAATGTAAAATCCAAGCCAATTGATTCCGGCCCTAATGGAATCCTATCATTTCTAGAATCATGGAAGTCATCATGAAACATGTTGAAGTCTGATTCTTCACTTGACAAATGTGCTGCGTTCGATGATTCAGGTCTCCAATGCTCGTAGTTTAAGAAATTTCTATCGTTAACTATGAATTGGATTTCCTCGTCATGGTAGACTATTATCTTAAATGGGTTGTATAAAACCTCTGCCTTGTATTGCCCTTTAGTTCCGTATTCAATCACTAACCTATCTTTCTGTTGGTCATATTTAGTGCCTGATCTATTTTCGTACGACAAATTCAGAGACTGAAACGACCAATTGGGAGTTTCGTTATATCTATCAGTATTCACAAGCTTATTCTTCAAGTTTATCTTTTTTCTTTGTTCTTCATCCACCTTAATTCTTATATTGTTCTTATCCAACAATGATAATTCGAATGGCAATACAATATCTTCATTGATTCCTTCAACCTCTTTCAAAATATTCCCATTTACTATGAAATCCTCAGATTTAAAATGTATAGACTGTGGATCTATTGCATATTTTGATTTATAATTGGGGTTTTCTTTAATATTATTAGCAAAGTGTCTATTTCTATTACAAAATCCGGAAGTTTCACAATTTTTGAATAAGTAATCCTTATAACCAAATACTTTTTCCATTTGTAGAAAAGCTGCCACAAGAAGCACAACAGATATAAGAAACTTCATCTTAGACGCTCTTCTGCAATAAATGTAGGGAAGCAGTTATTTTGCAAAATTCGTTTCTGTATCAGTTCTTCTCATTTTGAGAACTAAAGCATATTCACAAATTATTTTCTTCTACGAATAGCTACATCTATCAACTTAAGCAGACATCCTTGATTACAAGACTCTAACTCGTTAAGTAATCTATGACTATTATTCCAGAATATTAATGCTAAGTTAGTCTTATGATTTACAGTTGATTATATTGCCTGTCTTACATGTGAGACTAGTGTTACTACTTTTTAAGAGCTGAAAAACCTATACGATCATTCCAATCTAAATTTCAAGGATGCAAGCCACTACAACTACGATTTCTTTAAGCAGATACTTATTGTACAAATATAATCTGGGATCCCATAGTATAGTAATGAAACTTAGAAGTCGTGTGTTGATTGTCAAAAATGGCTGGACAAAAAAAAAAGTCGTCGCATATCTTAAACAGTATTTATCAATTGTATCAATACTCCAGTTCCTACTAAGTTTAAGTATCTGTAACTAAGTAATTTCTAGTGCTACTAAGAGAGGGATTAGGGCCGATAGATTGTTCTATACATAGTTCTTGAGATTAATTTGGCGTTGTCTACGATATGGACTACGACAATGATAAAAAGAGACTCCATGAAGACAGTGATAATTCTGAAGTTAAGAAGCACAAACCTTTAGACGTGTTGAGCAATGATGGACCGTTGACACAGAAAGATGTTGTTTACTTTAAGAAGGAAGCTATTTGGAGGCAAATGAGAAGTTATAAGCAGAAATGCACACTTTTGACGAAAGACTTAAACGATATTAAGCAGAATTATGAATCTAATGAACGAAAAATTAACGTTTTAGATTCGTGGTACGAACTGATTATCAATTTATTTGGTGAAAAGGCAGACCTGAATGTTGAGTTGAATGAGACGTTATTGATTAAATTAACTAATGTACCAATAGGAGATCTAGATGCCTTGTTGGAGAAGAGAAGAAAACAGTTATTGACTATATTGAGTCCAGTAATTGAAAATTCCAAGCTTTCAAACATTGATAAAAGCGATGTTTTAGAAAAGGTTGAATCTTTGAATGCAGAAGTGGCCACACTAAAATCGGAAAATAATACATTAAGCAAAATGAAGTCTCAATTTGAGAGCAAAGTGGAAGATTTACAAACGCAGTTGTTGACTTTAGTAAAAAATAATGATAGAAAAAGTTCAAAAACTCTCCAAAGAATTGACGAGAGCCTAACGAATGGATCAGATGTTAAAGAAGAAACAACAGAGACTGTGAAATCTGAGACAAATAATAACACAGCAGATAAGGATGGAAATTCTGTGAATAATGAAGAATTTGAGAGGATAAGTTTAGAAATAGATGAGTTGAAAAGTGATAATAGGTTATTAAAAGAACTGATGAGTCAAATCAATGCAAACTATAATAAAGTGGTAGAGGAAAATCTTCTGTTATCCAATAAGCTAGAGAATTTAAATGAAAATGACTTGATTAATTCCGTTATGTATCAAGAATTGGCGGCCCATAATAAACAATTGAATGAAAGCGTGAACAATTTGCAGAAAATCAATGACACAACAGTAAATAAGTTAAATGAGTTAGAGAATAAGCAAACCAATGTGAAGCATTTACTTGACAAGGAATTGAGAGAGGAAAATGAAAACTTAAAACAGCAATTACAGAAGAGCGAAAACGATTTGGTCAGGATTCGAACAGCAAGAGATGAGTTATTATCTAAACAGACAATCTTGAAAGCTGATCTTGAAAATCAAACAACTAATGATGAATTGAATAAGTTAAATAAAGTCTTGAATGAAAGAATTAATAGCTTGGAAAAAGAAAGACATGACACTAGTGATAATAATAAAATAGGCGAATTGTCGAAGGATGAATTGATCCAACGGGTGAACATGTTAAATAGTGAAATTAAAGAAATAGAACAAGCATTCCAAGAAACAAGAGAAAATTCAATATCCAAGTTAACAGGTATTACAGACCAAGAAAATTTAGTCAAAAAGTTAACGATAGAGAAGACAAAGGCTGACCAGAAGTACTTTGCCTCTATGAGGCTAAAGGACTCTTTAAGTTCCGAAAACAGAATATTAAAAGCACAGATAAATAAATCACAAGAGTTAGTTAACAAACTTAATGATTTAGAAAAGAGCTATTTGGATAAAATCGAGATATTGACCAAGTCAAATAATGATTTTAAAATCATTAGGCAGTCAGCTCTTCAAGAGAACTCTAAACTTCAGGAAACATTAAAGTCAATCGAGGTTAGAAAAGCTAGCTTAGAAAAGGAAATGTTAAGCATTAAGGAGAAACACGGTGATAAGGTCAAGGAAAATATAAGCCTTACTCAGGAACTAAATGAAAAGAATTTGGCGTTGGGAAAATTTGAGCACAAACTAAAGTCAACTGAAAGCTTGTTGAAGAAGTACAAAACTAATAATACTTCATCCATATTGCAAGAGGACGAAAGACAGCTAGAAGCACTTCGTTCGATTGCAAAATGCTCTGTGTGTTCTAAAAACTGGAAAGATACTGCCATAACGGTCTGTGGGCACGTTTTCTGTCTGGGTTGTACCCAAGAACGTTTAGCGGCTAGATTAAGAAGATGTCCAACGTGCAACAAGGGATTTTCAGCTAACGATTTGCTTTCTATCCATTTGTGATTTATAGTCGTGTATAGATAATAGTACACCTTGTATATATGATTCTGGCAATTGTAGAACGCGTCATCGAGTGTGAGCATACTTGCTTCTGAGATATTGTAGCAGAGATCTGCTTCAAGAAGACATGGTCATTCCTGAGGCGTTACCCACATATTCTGCTAGCCAGCATTCAGTTGGCATTATACACTTCTAACAATAACTACCAGTTTCAAACCTTGATTTGCTACACTCGCGCTCTACACGTACACCTTTTTCAAACGATTGTCAATACCAACCACAAACGGCTCCCACATTCTAATTATAACCCCTCAGCGCTTTTTCTTCCCCAACTACCAAATAATCCAAACGTACATCATCACTCACCATCTTCGTACCATTTGGTCTTGTCTCTCTTACAAGTTCTCCTCCAAACTTGAAAACTGTACTGCGAGAAATAATGTGCTACACCCCTTCTATAAAGAGCCAGCAACATCTTCCTTCGTATATCTGCCGCCCCTGTAAGCACCTACGCGTCTCCCAAAACCTTATCCCGAGAGTAACATGTCTGTACACCCAGCCACTGCGTCTTGAAAGGTAAATATCCGGGTAACATCATGCCAAATCTCATGTTTCTCATTCGTTATACTCGAGAGTTCCTTGCTCTCGCTCAACCTATCGGGACTTTACGGGTAATTCATGTCACGCAATTTCCGTTCAAGCCAGCTCCTAAGAGGGCCTCGTTACCCGCCTTTCCTCTTCGTCCATTGCTTGCAAAAATTCACACCAGTCTCATCTACAACTTACAAGCGTTACAGTAGTTAACACGTACTCTTATTCTCTTCCGAAGCCACCGTCACTATTTTTATTGGTTTCGTGTTCACGGCACCTACGTAAGTCCAGTATCCACGAGGACATCTCACACGATATTTACACCACTAAAATCCCCATGGAGTATCTACATGTGCTTATCAATACTAAGTGGTTGATAATGTAGTTAGACGACGGTGGCAAACAAGTAGTAACAATTGTAAAAGAAAAGTCGTGTGTAATGGCTAATTGCAAAATTTTTCTTTTGCGCCGAAAATCTCTTGTAAGTATAAATAAAGATAGAATCCCGTTCGAATTTCAAATGCGGCCATTAAAATTTTAATTGGACAGAAAAAAAACAAAAAAGTTGCCCTAGAAGTTTTGATTGGTACACGACCTCAAAAACAATTTCGAGGAAGCTTTAATATACAGTACAAGTTTTTTTAGCCTAAAAAGCACTTTTGTGTATTTTGTGTTCCTTATAATTAATATACACCACATCCTGTAAAATCCAGTTTACATACAGGACGCTAGAGGGGTAACTATTCACGTGAATATCGTTAACAAATACTAGCACCAGTTCGCCAGCAAGCATATTTGATCTATAAGCCTTCAATACCGGCAAGACAAGAGAATATTATATGTCCATGTCAGAAGGTACAGAACAACCGCAATTAGTTCCGGAGACTAATACGCCGGTCCAGACGCCTTCATCGGACAATTTCTTCCAAGGAGACAAAGGATCAGGCCAGCTAGAGCAACAGAAAAAAGATGTAGAACCGGAGAAGCCATTATCGCCACCAAATCCTTCTCCTAGTCCAGAAAAACACAGGATGGACGAAGAGCTAGAACATGAGCCTGCTGAGAAGAGGGCCAAGTTGGATGAGAACGGGCACGAAGGTGACCAGGGTGATGAGGGCGAGCAAGCTGAGCATGGTGAGCAATCCGCACATCCTGAACAACAGCAGCATAAGGGACTTCCTACTTTTACAGAGCCTGCTCCTAAGCCGGCACCAGAACCTGATATGAATAATTTGCCGGCCAATCCTATGCCTAAGCATCAGGCTAAGTTTGCTAACAACGTTATCAAGGCTGTTAAGCGTTTAAGAGACGCTGCTCCGTTTGTGCATCCAGTCGACATTGTCAAATTAAACATCCCCTTCTATTATAACTACATTCCAAGACCTATGGATTTGTCAACCATAGAAAGAAAGATCAATGCTAACGCATATGACGAACCAAGCCGCATTGTTGAAGACTTTAATTTGATGGTAGCTAACTGTTGCAAGTTCAACGGTGAGCAAAGCGGCATTTCCAAGATGGCAAAGAATATTCAAGCGCACTTTGAAAAGCATATGTTGAACATGCCTCCTAAGGTGTTGCCAAACAATGGTGCTACTGTTCCAGCAAACTCAAGAAGAAGAGCAGTTGTGGCAGATTCGGGTGACAAGAAAAATTCGGTAGCAGCTCACAGACCGAAAAGAACTATTCACCCTCCAAAGTCTAAGGAATTACCTTACGACGTCAGACCAAGAAAGAAGAAATACGCTGCAGAATTAAGATTCTGCAACCAAACCATCAAAGAATTGGTATCTAAGAAACATTATAATTACAACTTTCCATTTTTAGCACCTGTTGATACGGTGGCTTTAAATATTCCAAATTACTCGGATGTTGTGAAAGAACCAATGGACTTAGGCACAATTCAAACCAAATTGGCAAATAATCAGTATGAAAATGGTGATGAATTCGAAAGAGATGTTCGTCTAGTCTTCAAGAACTGTTATGCTTTCAATCCCGAAGGTACTGATGTCAACATGATGGGACACAGATTGGAATCTGTTTTTGACAAAAAATGGGTTAACCGTCCTGTCCCTCAACCAACTCCTGCTAACTCTGACTTAGATGATTCTTCTGATGAGGATGACGATGAACCTGAAATTAATGAATCTATGCTTTCAAGCGTTCCCGCCATTCAATTTTTAGAAAATCAATTAATCAGAATGAAGCAAGAATTGGATGAATTGAAAAAGCAGCATCTCGACAAATTAAGAGAACAAAGAGACGCCAAGAGGAAACGTAAGAGATCGAAGAAGTCGAAATCTCGTAAAAACTCATCTGTGGAACATCCTAACCAACCTATAGTTACTTACGAAATGAAAAAACAAGTAAGTGAAATGGTTCCAAATTTGACTGATAAGAAATTACAATCTTTGGTTAAAATCATTAAGGATGATGTCGATTTGAGTAATGAAGAAGAAGTTGAATTAGATATGGATCAATTAGAAGATAGAACTGTATTGAAATTATACAACTTTTTGTTCGGCAAGAAGGCTTCATCGTCCTTAATGAATAAGAAAAAGAAGAAATTATCGTCTGGTGCAGGTTTAGACCAGTTAGAACAATTGAGAAGTCAATTACAATTGTTCGAAGATGCTGATAAACCTTCTTCTAATAATGGAATCATGAACATTGGTAATGATCAAGAATCATCAGATGATGATGTAAGTTCTGAAAGTTCTGAAGAAGAATAAGCATACTTCAGTCTATTCATCTTATAATTCTGGCATACTCTCCCAACATTTTCAATTTATCACTGTGTATTATAAATAGTTATTTAAAATTATGTATATTAATATTAACCCATCGAAATAATTGTTTTTTGTAGGTTCACACAGAATTATGCACCGCATCAATTTTTTTTTTCGTTATTTTGAAAGAGTGAAGATCTCTTATCTTCATTTTTCATCAACATCTTTCGGTTACAGTTTATTGGAAAACCAAGGCTTGAATAAAACTATTATTCAAGTTTAACGCATTATTATTAGTTTTTTTTTATTTATTTAGAATCCAAGTCATATATTTGTCATTAAGTCATGATTGAAATACTAAACCAAACATCAAACTTATCGCTCCAAGATAAGAATATTTCACCAAATAGAGACACATTACCACCAAGAGATCCACAGCATAATCCTTTGAAGATATTAAAATCTGCCCGTAATTCTAAAAAGAGGCCGGCGTTCATCGCAGGTCCCATGGTTAGATACTCTAAATTGCCCTTCAGAGAATTAGTACGAAATTACAATACAGACATAGTGTATACTCCAATGATATTAGCCAGGGAATTTGTTAGAAACGATGTTGCTAGATTATCAGATTTTACCACTAATGCAGGCGACAGGTCTGTGATTGTTCAAGTTGGCTGCAATAATGTCAAAGATTTACTAAAATTTGTGGATATGATTCACCCATACGTTGATGGTATAGGATTAAATTGTGGTTGTCCTATAAAGGAACAAGTAAGGGAAGGTATCGGTGCTGCATTAATGTCAGAGCCTGAATTAGTTTCCGAGATGGTTAAAGCTGTAAAAGATAAATATAAAGAATCAGTTGTTATTGAAACCAAAATCAGGATACATCCTGATATAAACGAGACCATTAAATTTGTGAAATTAGTAGAAAAAAGTGGAGTAGACTTCATAACTGTCCATGGGAGAACTAAAAATACTAGATCATCACAACCGGCCAATTTTGATGCAATTAAAATAATCAAGGAGAGTGTATCAGTCCCGGTAGTTGCAAATGGTGATTGTTTTTCGTTGAAAGATGCACATGAGATAGCTGAATATACTGGTGTGGATGGAGTTATGGCGGTTCGTGGTATTCTAGCAAACCCGGGTCTATTCAGTGGTTATGAAAAAACACCGTGGTCTGCAATTGAATTATTTTGGGATTTGGCGACAAGTTATGGATTACCATTAGAATTACACAACATCATCTATCTGAAATGTTAGATAAGGTCATTCCTAGAAAATATTTAAAAGAAATGAACGAAACTACTTGCTTAGTTGATCTTATTGACTGGTTTGATAAAATATTTATCTTAAAAAGGAAACATGAAGAAAACTTCGCAACTGCAATTGAACCAGTGTGGAGAATTAATAGAGAAGAAATAGCACATATATAGATTATTGTACAAGTATTAATATCTATTTATATATATGCTTTAGTAATATACATAGTTTAGTAAGAGGTTTATTTCTCATTGCCCAAAAAATCTTTATTCTGCAATGAAATACTTCTAGTCATATTGTTAACTTTATAAATTCCGACTAACTGTTGTGCCAATTCAAACATGTTGTTACGCAATGAAATAACTACGAATTGTGCATTTTTAGTCCTCTCTTTGATATAATTAGCAACAATTGAAACATTCCTAAAATCTAATGCTGCATCGATTTCATCCATGACGTATAATGGAGTAGGTTTGTATCTATGTAGAGCAAAAACCAATGCTAATGAACTTAAAGTCTTTTCCCCTCCGGATAAATTCGAAATGTTCTTCCAAGACTTTTTTGGAGGCATAACACTAAACAATATACCTTCTGAAAATGGATCTAAACTATCCACTAACTCCAATTCGGCGTTACCACCCATAGTGATCATTTGGTACATTTCTTTGAGAGTCATAGATATAGTATTAAATCCTTCCATGAATTCATCTAACCTTTTACGTTTCAAGTCCTCGCAGTAACTCTTGATTTCATCTCTCTCTTCAACAGCAGTATTTAAATCACTTCTACGGGATTCGAACTCGGACTTTTTCGAGCCATATTCTTTCAAAACTTCAATATCAACTTTAACAGTACTCATGTATTTCTCTAATTCATCGATTTCTTCCTCAACATCACTCATGTTAAGAGACAGCAACGAATCTTCATTCACTTCTTCGATTATTGCACCATTATATTTAGTTCGTTCGTCTGCATCAAGCCAATCAATATATGGGGTCACATCCCTTATTATCAACCCTTGTAAACTCTCCTCGTCTTTTTCTATATGATGTTGTGCCTTACTGATTATTGAATTGTGTTTCTCAATTTTATTTTCAAGTTCAATTTCAGTGGACTTAAAAGCGTTCATTTGCTGAGCTCTTTCATCCAATTCAAGTTTGATATTTTCCAAGGTTTCTTCTTTTTCTTCCTTCTCGCTCTCTATCTCTTTAATTTCAGATGCAAGAGCTTCTAGAACGGAATCTTGCTGCTGGGATTGGATTTCAGCCAATTCCTTTTCTGTTTCTTCTAATTCTTTCTTTGATTCTTCAATAATCTTATTGTGCCTCTTAATATCATTTTCCAACTTCCTTATACTCATTCTGTCGTTCGACGTCCTTTCGTTAATGATTTCAATTTTCTGCTTGATTGAATCAACTTTTGAATTTTGTAATCTTAACTCAACACCACCTGCATTCATTATCTTTTCTTCCAATGCTTTGATTTGAGTTTCCAAGTCTACCATATTAGATTTCAATTCCTGTTTGTTCTCTACCAATTCCAGCATTTCATTTTGTTTTTCTTTTATTTGTTTGTCAAACTGCTTGCTATTGTTGTCATTCTCACTTTCAGCAATAAGAGCTTTACAAACTTTCAGGACTTCCTTTTTCTCCGAGGTTAAGGCATCAATATCTAACTTTAACCTTGAAATGCTAAATTCAATGTCTGGTTTCATATCTTTCAATTTACGTAAATTTTGCATTTTTTCTTGGAACTCCCTACTATCAAGTTCAAATTTATTCTCCATCGTTGCTAAGTCTTCCTTCATTTGCTCCACGTCATCAGGACTTATATCCATGGCATCAGAACTAGCTGCAGAAGACGATAATCTCATTGCACCTTTAGCGTAATAAGCACCACCACCAGACATCGTACCGGACGTGTCAACGACCTTACCATCTAAAGTTACAACTTTAAAGCGCTTGGCACCATATGCAACTTTTTTCGCCTCTTGCAAATTAGACGCTACCAATGTATTAAAAACCTTACTGTAAAATGCTGGTAAGAACTTTGAGTCCTGAGGGGTTATTAAATCGAACAATCTTTTAACAGTTGCTGGATTCCCAGGTGTTTGAATTGGTGCTAAGTTAAATTTCCTCAATTTATTCAAGCAGATGAAATTAGCATATCCAAGTTTGTTTTTACGTAAGTAGTCAATACATGTCTGGGCAGTTTCAACAGTTTCAACAACCATCGAATCCAACGCTGGACATGCGGTAGATATAGCAATATCAAATTTATCATCAATAACACCTAAATCTCCTAATCTCCCGTAAAACCCTTCTATACGTCCTGATTTGGCTAGCCTCATTAAACTTGATAAAACTTTGTTTTTATTTTGATAATTAGAGAGTGAGCTCATCGAATCTTGCGTTCTTTGCCTGAAACTGGCCAATTGGGATTTCCGTGACTCTAATTGTGTCTTTTCATGTTTACATTGTTCCTCTCCAATCCCAATTTGATTAATAATGTGAGATAACTTTGTTTCGGCTTCGAGAAGTTCCGCCTCCTTTTGCTTTCCTTCTGTCTTAATTTGTATGAGTTTTTCTTTGGAATCATCCAATTGTTTGGATATACTTTGCTTCTGACTCTGCAACATCTCGATCGATGAATTTACCAATTGTATAGCGCTTTCCTTTTCTTTTAATTTGTCATTCCATGGCTCTAATTTAGTCTGCAAGGCTTCTATTTGCTTCGTAAACTCCGATGTTTTATCAGTTAATTTCATTCTTATTTCATCTAACTTATTCTTCTCTGATTCAAGCTCATTTGTCAAGTCGTCCAATTCATTTTTGGATTGAATTAATGCTTTACTATTTGACTCCAATTTTTGTTGACACATTGCTTCTGTTTTTTCCAGAGACTCCTTCGATTTCAAAATTTTCTTAGATTTGTTACTCAAATTTTTAATCTTCTCGTCAATTGCAACATTGGCCTTATTAATCTGTTTTTGCTTTTTCGTAATAGAATTGATTTTATCATTCAATTTGGAAATGTACTTAACCATATTCTCATGTTGTTTAGTGGACTCCTTGATACCTTCCCCTAGTTCTTTATTAGAATTTTTCTCTTGTTCAAGCTTAGCCAATAAATCATTAACCATATCCTGATTCTCATGAAGAACTTTCTTATTCTCAATACTACTTGCTTGATATTGAATAGACTTTTTGCTAATAAGCTTCTTTTCCATTTCTAAGAATCTCAATGCTTCTACTTTTTTATCTTCAAGCAGTTCTTTATCCTTTTCAACCAAATCTAATCTGTTTTCTTTTTCTAAACAAACATCATTCAATTCGTGCACCTTTGTCAAGTTTTCTTCTATCAACTGCTTATATTTCGTAGTGCCTATTATATCTTCCAAATACTCTAATAACCCGTCATCATTTTCACGCTCTGCTTTCGCTTTCATTTGAGCGATAGACTCGACTTCACCTTGCAAAATCAAAAACCTTTTATGATCCAAATCAATTCCTTTATCTCGCAAAAAATTTGTAACTTCAGAGTAATTGCTTGTTTTACCATTAAGGAAATACTGGGACGAGTTATTTTTAAAAGCTTTACGACTTATAATCAATTCTGAATCTTCAATTACCTCTGATTTAGCGTTATCTTCGGGGCTATCCAAAACGTGATTGAAATGAATGTCTACTTGACAGTAATCTAGTTTATTTCCTCCGGCAGAATTATGAATTAATTCTGACAATTTTCCTTGTCTCATTTTCAGTGCTCTAAAACCAAAGACAAATAACATCGAATCAATCACATTCGATTTACCACTTCCATTTGGCCCCACGACAGCGGAAAATGATGCGTTGAACGGACCAATTACTTGCACGCCAGCATATGACTTAAAATTAGTCAAAACCAATTTATTTATTACTAGTCTGGGTTCATTCGGTTTATTCGATGATTGAGATGAATTTTCTTTTCTCTTGCTAGGCGATTGAAGTTGGATTGTCGCCTGTTGTTGCGAATAACTCAACCCATTACCATTCGCCGCTTCTTCCTGTACCTCCTTAACTGTAGGTGGTGGTGGCATAAGATCTACCTGGTTCAATATTACTTTATTTTCCTGACCCACTGTCCCGTTTGCTCCGTTTGCTGATTTAATATCGTGATCTTTCGTGGCGTCATTCGCTATTTTCGAATCAGCATCAACAAACTCATCATAAACAATATCATCTTCGTGTTTGGAAATGCTTCCGTTGTGAATAGAACTTTCATTTTCGATTACATTCTCTTTCAGGGCCTCATTAAACAATCTATCTCCATCTGTCTCTTCATTGTTGGGTTGATCTGGAACAAAATCACTATTATTTATAAACGTATCATCCTCGTCACTATCGACCAATCTTCTTTTAAGTTGTCTCTTTCTTTTCAAACCCATTTTAAAGATATCCTTTTGCCTATCTGATACTTAAAGATGTTTACTTATGGTCTGTTGTGACAACTAGTACTCAAGTCATTAACCTGACACGCTCTAAATCATCGAGTAAACAAAAACATTATATCAGCTACTATGCACTACATTACACAAAATCGATCTCTTATTAAATTCGTTTACTAGTGTACATGATGGAAACTACTATAATAGTCTATATTTCTAGGAATATGAAAGACGTTGAGTCTTATGATAATTCGGATGCATTAGAGTACTTGGTACTTACTCTTTGGATTCTTTTTTCTTATCTTTCTTCTCTTTCTTTTCTTTCTTGTGTTTCTTTTCTTTCTTCTCTTTCTTATCGTGCTTTTCTTTTTTCGATTTCTTGCTTTCCTTATGAGGCTTCTCTTCCTCTTCTTCATCCTCTTCCTTTTCTTCTGGCTCACTTTCGCTCGCAAGTTCTGCTGACACGGGGTCGTTCATTTCTATATCTGCATCGACTTCTGAATCATCGAATTTGATTTTTTTGTTCTTAGGTTCTTCTGAGACATCAGCGCCTTCGTCATCAAACTTGATCTTCTTGTTTACGGTCTCTGCTGACGCAATTGTCCCCGGTGTTGATCCAACAACTTCTGACAATAACGGTGGTAAGCCTCTCAAGTCTCTTTGGACTCTCTTTAATTGACTCAAGATCGCACTGCTTCCGGAACCACTAGACAAACCTGTATTAGAAAAGGTAACTTGGCTTGAGTCTAACGAGCTTGGTAAAGATCCAGCTATAGCTTCACTGACTGAAATGAAGTCACTTAATATAGTTTCCGCTTCTGATTTATTTATTGCTTGTGACGCTTCAACACGAACAGCTGTTGGGGTGTTAACTGCCGATGGGAAATTTCTCTTAGGACGATACGCTGACATACTTATATCCTTAATGAATGCTGTGTTACTGTAGTATAAAAAGCTAACAACCCAAGAAGCCGCAAATAATTTTTTTTTGGTGATGATCTTTAATTAGTGACATATTTTACTACTAGATCTATTTTTCGCGCGTAAATACTCTACTTGGTCGCTTCAACCAAAAACTGAAAAATTATTTTGACTTATAGGTTGAAGATTCCTGAGTAACGTACATTGCAACAACCGAAAACCAAATGTGGTCGTTATCTGCTGGTATTAGAAGAAGCACTGCTGGTGTTTTTCAACAATCTACACGTCATTTTTCATGTTTGACAAAACCTAATACACCATTAGCATCATTACGAAATATAAATGGTAGTACAGTCAAAAATTTCGATATCAACAGTATAAGCTTAATCTCTGATAAAAACCAAGCAAGCTCTACTCTTCAGCTTATATTTGGATTTGTTCAAAAGAGATTCAAAACCAGAGGTAATACATATCAACCATCGACGTTAAAAAGAAAGAGAACATTTGGGTTTTTAGCAAGATTAAGAACTAAGAATGGAAGAAAGATTCTATCAAGAAGAAAGGCGAAAGGAAGATGGTATTTAACTCACTAAATGATGCTGGACTCATTAATTTCACAATAACTTTCACATCATTGACTATTCAATGTAGATAAGTTTATTTATAACTTGTAAATATGCATTTTAATATAAAATCTTAGAAAAAGTCACATATATGTAGACTACTTTAAGCATGCAAAAGCTACGACATCTTAAATAAATGGGCTGTTTAATTGTTATGCTTTGCCCAAAATCTTTGAGTATTGTAATTCCACTTCATGTATTAATTTCTGCAAGCTGACAATACCCAATTGATGCGTAGCATTAGGAAATTTGTTCCTATGTAATCCAAACCATTCCAATGGTGGAGTTGCATTTCCCAATTCCTTTAGCTGGGGTGCCTCTATAATAGGGGGTGCTAGTGGCGAGTAGCTGAATTTCGAATCACTTGAAACTTTCTTTAAAGTATCATTAATGGCTTGATCAATCTCGTTCGTTGGATCTTCAGCATTAAACGATTTAGACGCAGATGATAGCTTTCTATCTTTTGCAAATATATCCTCCTTAAATCCAATATTCACAGAGGATGTAAGTTGATTGTTGCCCTTTTTATATTCGGTACGTGATGCAAAGGCATTCTTGTGGATTGAATACATTTCACGAATAAAAATAATTGAACCTAAATTCCATCTAATATCAACCGATTTTCCGAATGATGATTGATATAAATACTCTATAAGATTAGACCGATATTTTTGAAAGGTTCTCATAGAAATTTTGAAAGATGGGAAAACAAATATTGTACCGCCAGCAGCCTTACGAGCATACCCAACAAACTCATTAACGCTGCACCGACTTATGAAGTCTTCCAGCATTATACTAGCTATCGATAAAGAAACGTTTAAATCATTAAATTGTATATCCAATTGATTGGATATACCTTTACTGTACTCATTTTGTTGAAAATTGGCTATGGATTCATCCAAGGTTATAACGAGGACCTTTGAATCGCTAAATGATGACGGATAAACATGAATAAGTAAGTTACCTGCTATGACTTCTATCTTGGTCTCCAATTTCTTCACTGTCTCTAAAATCTCATTGCTTGCAGTTCTCTTGAAACCAGCATTTCCAATACTCTTTCCCCTTGAAGAATCTCTCAATGTTTCTTTGTATGACGTTCTGTTTTCCTGTATCATCCGAATTATTGCATTATATATATCCAACACGTTAGAAGCCGCCAATGAAGTTATATAAAACTCTGCATTGTCGAACTTAGTAGTAACAAATAAGTGATCTTTCGATGTATTTAGTTCGTTCTTTTTATTAAAAATATCAATCGAGTACTTTTGAATATTAGCAATAGCAAAAACATGATAATCAAAGGACAATTTGAGTTGTAAGCTCTCGATCCCTCCTGAAACCAATATCAATGGAACATCCAAAGTTGTTTGATTATTATTTTTCCATGTAATCGCAGTATGTAAAAATATACTATTAATATTCAAAACACCACTTAATCTTCCTTCTGCTAATAACATAATCGAATTTACTCCTAACTTTAATTCCTGTGTCCAATCTGTGGATTTCTTGGAAACAACCCATATTCTATCAGATTTTAGCTTAAAATTGCCTAATGATTGGCCAAAATCCATTCTCAAGGAAACATTGAATATCATAAAGGTTAAAAACCAAGGAAGGGCATAAGTCGTTGAAACTTCTTTAAACCGAGAAGATATATTCTTATTTGCAGCTAACTCAGATGTCTTATTAGTTTGAAGTACCCCTTCTCTATGACCGCCTATATCTGAGTGCGATTCTGATTTAGATTTTGGGAACCATATATCTTTAAATAAGTTCAAGTCTTGGAACTGTTTAACATTGATGTAGGCTTCGACATCCGTGAATGAGCCGGAGCATAATATATTCAAAACCTTTTCCATTTTTACAGAGCTTGTTAGCAAAATCCGTTCCAACCCAATCGACCCACTCACCTCTCTCGAATATATATGCTGAAGGGATGCCGATATAGAATCAAACTGGACTGCTGCTGTAATTGAAGGTATTTCATTAGGACCGGTATTTATTTGCATATATATGCCATCTATCCCAACTACTGTCGCAACCTTCGCTGTTGGTTCACAACTTAATGCTAGCTTTTGTCTTTCAATTCTAACACCTATATGAATGTCAAAATCATTTAACAGGTCACCAAAATCAAAATCTTTAGTTGACTCATACGTAGTTTTCTTTGCCACCTTTGAATTATCCAAATTTGTCTTACGCATCATTTTTTTAATACCTTGTGCAATATCCATTATAACAGGCATGCATGAAGAATATAGGGTATTATCAGAAGAAGACGTGAGAATTTCACTCTTGATAACATGTTTTTTATTTGCGTTCTTTTGATGCTTATACATCGTAGCTATTTTAACAGCCGGTGAATGAAGAAACAATGATGGTGGATTCAGGTCGTCGTTATCTCTTAAGCGATATAGCAAAACGTTCGATCCAGCAAATGTAGCAATAATTTCTATTGTTGCAAATGCAGATTTGAATGATTGTATATAATCTCCCTTGGAATCTGAAGTCTTTGGTTCGTTTTGAACAATATTTGGTTTTACTCTTTGGCTGAAAATCTTTTGAACCTTAGATACCGATGCCACTGTATGTTCCAATATTACTATCGAATCTGAAAGAAATTTGACATCTAATTCATCACCATTCATTATTATGCGCATATTCCTATGATCTTCAACACCATCAATGGTGTATATTAATTGCATGTTAGGTAAGGATGCACGATTCAAATTTTCTTTTTCAGAAGCAGTACTATAAAAGTTGGAAGAACGAAATCCATTTGCAACCGAAAGATACGCATCTATCAATGTGAATTTACCTAGACTATCTTCCACAACTGCAAAAAATCGTTCTGCACCCAAAATAATTCCAGGATAATCCTTGTGTGATTCTCCAAATAGCCAGCCAATACAAAAGTTATAACTTAATACATGTATAGCTGAAAACAGAAATAACCAACTTTCTAAATTAGACTTTTTGGAGGAACCCAAATCTTTCTTGTTTGTTTCGTTTCTACCAATTTTGAAGATTTTTAATGCAGCAGTGGCTAGTTTATCAACAATACTGCCTAATTTAAAAATTAGTTGAGGACTCAAGCAAACTCTGCAATACTGAGATTCGATTTGAAGAGACAGCATTTCTTTAGACATTTCGTTGTCATTGCAAACTTTAACAGAAAGATTTACGTCCAAAACGTTAGATAATCCAACAGGTACTGATCTGTCAATAATAGAAACCCTTGTTGTGGGTATGAGCAAATTACCAAATAAAGGAACAACTGAACCTATATTATTTCCATTTGAATAATATTTTCAAAGTTATAAATACCTAATGAAAAATTCTCTAGCTCAACGGCTATCTTGGATGTATCTACAAAGGTCGAAAACCCAATATAATCGTTGGTGAACTTTGATCTAAGCACAAACCTTTCAAAACTCTTCTTAAGATTTATATTGCTATCATCTGAATTTGAGCTCTCCTTGCACGCATCTTTCTTGATGACTATATTTAGACGTTTAATCTTGCTTTCCACGAGGTCTAAGTTAGCCGCCACGACTTCTATGGATTTGATTATTTTAGGTATAAAAACTTTGGTATAGCCCAAGCTAGATGAAGTGGATATGACATACTTCTCATCTATTAGGCTGAATTTAATAGAATTAAGTATTTGTGAATTCTCAAATTCTATAATCGATGTCTTGTTGATACTAGAGCCAAACGTTAATTTTTGTACGAAAGATTCGAAAAGCGATATTCCTTCCGCTAAGTGCCATGATAAATGAATATCATCTACAATTCCCTTTAACTTCAAAGGATGGATTATATCAATAAACCAATGAAGTTCATTGACATGAAATTCTATGGAAACACTTCCTATTTTTTCAAATAAATATCTGCTCTCTTCAGACACTTTATCAGAAGCATCGCTCACTTTTCTCGAATCACTATAGTCCAAAAATGTTTCTTTGAGAAATTCTCCGTCATTATCAAGCATGTACTTCAAAGAATCGCATAATGTATCATTTTGATCTAAAAGATTAAAATTACATTTGCCAATAGATGTATCAATAATTTTAACCCCATTTCTTAAAGTCCCAAAGTTTGCAGCTTCTAAACCAAAACTTTCAAATTCTATCGAAGCAAGCTTGTTCTCATTCACTGATAAAGCAAAATCAAATGTACCTGCAACGACCGACAAGCTGAAGGGTATCATGTCTGATATTTCCTTAAGAGCAAAAACTTGGCCCGAACTTGAAAACAGTGATGAACAAAGTTCAATGGAAGTATACGGAAATGATATTCTTTGCAGAGATTCATTTACATTCGAAATAAACTCCAAACTAATATTATTGGATCCTTGAATAGATTCACTCTTAGATACCTTATTCTCACATTGCTCATTATTTGACCTCAGGGACATCTTTCTTAGTAAAGGAGAATACAAAGATAAGGCCAAGGGTGAAATCTTACTTTTGTAGGATTCCAAGTTAAATAAAATACTGCAATGTAATATCGACTCGATAATTCCCAAGTTCATATTAGTCAAATCCTTGAACCTTTCTAATGAATGTGAATACGTTGTGGTTAATTCATGGAAATCTATGAAGTCTGCATCATTCTCGGCGCCCATTAATGTAATATTAATATCATTTAAATGTATTTTAAAATCAGTATCATGATGATTCTCTATTTTATCTTCTTGTCTTTTAGAGAATATAAAATTGAAAAAGTAACTCCTTCGAATATCATCAACTTCCCAACTTCTCCACTGAGAAAATATGTCCAAGACTTCATCGTATGCATCATCAGGTGCTTCCCATTCAAAGTTTTTAAATAGCTGATCCTGATCGTTAAGCCAATTCTCAGGTAAGTGGTCAAAGATATGACGTAAACGTGTCATAACCTTCCAACTATCAAAAAATCTAATATGATCATTTTGGGACCTCAATACAGATGCCGGCTTAGTCAATACTCCTGGATCATGATCAATATGAAAATCTCTTCCTGCCGTGGAAATTTTGTAGACTAACTCAGAGACACTTTTATTATTAGCATTCGACAACCTTTTAAAGTCTGATAAAGCAGGACCAATTCTATCGACTATTGACATACAATAATCAAAAAGCCATTCGAACTGCGGTTCGTCAATTACTAGATCAGTATTCTCAACATCAAAGGAACATACTAAATTGTCACCACTATCAATCGTCTGCCAAAATTCTATGTTTTTAATACCCAAACTTAACGGAGAAGTAAATTCAGATGGTCTAGAAACAGAAAGAAGAGCCTCCTTTAAATGAAATGCTGTCACAAATTCAGATTCTTTCGTCATAATTCGGTCATTAGTATCTCTCTTAATTGTATGTGATATCGCTAGAGATGGTTCTGTAATATTCAAGTTTATATTAGGCACTTTTGGGGAAGTACCAAATACTTCCAGTGGATCAGATACTTCAAAGTCTCCAACCTTCAAGTTAATTTCTTGGGTTACAAATCTGATGTTATCTACCAATGATGGGGAACTAATTAAAAGTTTTAGTTTCTGTATCACATCAACGTGTAGATCATCAATCAATTTGGTCAAAGAATAGTCATTAAAAGACCTTGCAAGTTTGTACATATAAAATAAGGACTGAGGTGTGAAAAATGCCATGATTTCACCAAAGTCGAATATTAGGTTATCAATTTTAAATTTGGAATCCTTTTCATAGTCCGGTGAATATTCATGAATACTATAAGAAGTTAACGGAGCCATTTTTCCAAATGTTGTGCAATCATCATCCCATGTCAGTGAAAAGCTTCCACTGCTATTTCTGTAATCGAAGCTTGGTGCATAAACAGAGTGATTATCACCCTCTATCTCGTCGTGAGATGCTTTATTCAAAGGATAAGAGGCATCAACTAAAGTCAATGAGGTCATAATGCATCCATAAGCGTCATTATAAACATCATCTCTTTCATATTCATCCAAAACAAATGGACAACGGTGATACGGAGCATCATTGGTTCTAATATGTTCTTGTTGCAACTTCTTAAATTCTGAAGATTTTTCTTTTTGCATGATATTATCCGCAACAAGAGATGTTTCAAGAAACCCTAACAATTTTGACTCACCTTCAGCTTTGGAAACTATTTTGAATATTATCAGTGGTATAGATGCTGAAAGCCTCTCTGAGTACCTATCATTAGCCAAGTCGTTAAATGATAGTAGAATTGAATCCAAATCTATTGAAAATAATGAACATTCTTCAGAATGTTTCTCTGGTTTTAAATTAATCAGAGCATGCGGACATCTAAACGAAAAATTACCAGCATTTGGAATAAAAGGGAATTCGGGATTTAATCCGTTTTCCAAATCTTTAAATCCAAACGCAAAGCTGCGAAGTGAGGTCATAATCGCCAGGATAAAAAAGCCATCACTATCTATATTGATTATTTCAGTAGCAAAATCCCATTTAGAATAGTAAGTGACTTCTTTTGGTGGTAATCCAAACATTCTATGTGTATGGATAGTAAGACCGTCAATGGATGCATCCTGATTCTCTCCCAAAAATAATTCCGTATATTTTGGAATATTAAAAATAATCTCATCATTACCTTTTCCATCAACGTATGTCAAAGATATGGGCGAAAAGTCAGCCTGCAAATCAGAATAATAGTTCGTAAATCGAATATCAATGTCAAATGAATCAAACCTTAGGCCAACATGAGAGGAACAATCATGCAAATAATACGGCAATAATAACAATCCATGTCTAACCTGAAACATAAATAGTATATCCACATCATTGACTGACTTGATCATTTTCCAGTAGTTTAGATGTGACCTCCTAGAGGCAACACTATCAGGTTCGTCTGATAAGTCTTGTGAAGACCTTTCTTCAGCCTGTGACATTGTTTGCGACGAATTAGCCAATTCATTTGTATATTCTTCAAATGTTTTGAAATGCATATGATCTCCTAGATAATTCTCTCTTATGACGAACAAATACCTCACAACAAATCCATAGAATTTTAGAGTCACGAAGTCACCAAGAACTTTGATTACAACATGATTAGATGTGTTAATTTCAACCTCACTAAAATAGGTGTAAGAACCATTGATTGTGAAGTCACTGCTTTTACCTATTACATTGGATTTCATGAAAGCATTTGCTGTGTGCCATTGAGGCGTGTCGAGTATAAATTTAGTGAATGAAGTGTTTATGTTGTAATCGATAGTTGTCGACTTTGAAAATTGTCCATAAAGTGGAATTGATACTTCACAACTCAAATCATCACCTTGAAAAGAAAGATACTTGTTGCTACTGAAATCCAAAGGATTATTAATGATATTATTATCATTGACATTCAAGTAAAGTTTGTAGGTATTCAACTTCCAATTTATATGATAATGAAATGGCCTAAACAACTCATAAGGAAGCGGAGGGCCAGATGCAAAGTCAGTGAAAATATCTGAAATTAACATTGTATGTTCTCTGAGAAAAAACAATTTCCCGTTATCACTGATATTATCGAAAATCCAATCACATTTGCCATTCCATTTTAACGGAAATCCAACTTTGCAGTCAATGCTATGTTTATCAGCCATGAACAATATATCATGATTCACAGATGATCTCATTTCAAAGGAGTGGAAAACAGCTTTCAATTCATTATTCCAACCATTGTCTCTGGAAGCCACATATGAATTAAAAAAATTAATATTGGATCCCTCTTTCATATTTAGTTCAAGCCAGCCAAATGGTCTACTAACCTTACCTGCTTGATTATGTACATTAGTCGAATTTTGGTTACGCAAGGTTTCCGTATGTTTACTGGGTTCTCTGGTTGGGACTCTAAAGATTACCTGATCTTTAACTGTTAATAAAAAATTGAACCCATTATAGCCTCTAACTTTACCCGGAATATTATGTTCTTCATTTGGCTTCGAGTCGCGAGCTAATGTTGGAAAAAACATAGACTGTAATGGAGCTCTTTGTCTATCAGCCCAAGGTCCGTAATGGATGGTTGCCATTGACAACTCCATATCTACACCAAATTCTGGATCCTTCATCTCTGTTTTTGACAAATTGGAATTCAAAGGAGTTATACCAGGGCAATCATAGTAATACGACATCCTTGTACAAGATGAATCTAAAATCAAACTATATTTAGCGTATTCCTCATCTGTATTAATATATCCTAAAAAGTCCTGTCCCTCTGCCAGGTCACCAAGATATCGTCTTAGACCTTTCCATTGCTGAAAATGGGTATCATCGTCACCCTTAGTTCGTTTCTTATTCCTGCTAAACGGCTTTTTTATTAGATAACTTATCGAATTGACAGCCTGATTAAAACGATACCATTGCTCGTATTTCTTCTTATTATTTGCATTTTGTTTTTTATTCCTATTACCCACTGGAGAGTAGTTTGGAAAATCATTAGGGCTGGAATATTTGAATTTGTCGTATGTAATATTAGGCTTCATAGAAATCTGAAATCGTTCAAAATTAAAATTGTAAAAAAATCTATAATTGTCAAGAACACAAGGTGCCTGAGAAACATCAACAATGGCATTTCCCATTTTATAAGATGCAACTAATATAGAGGGCGTCGTAATATTACCCAATACAATAGCCCCCCTCTTGATTCTAATATGGACAGGTAAAACTTTCAAAAAGAAATACAAAGAAAACTGTTTATTAGAAGCAGCATTCCCACAGATATTTCCTCCCTCTTTTGGAGGAATTGAAGCAGAAGACGTTTTGCTGTCTCCATTGGACATGTTTTCCTTCGATGACGAACTGTTGGAATTGTTTGTCTGTATATTTTGATGATATTCTTCATCCGAATCATTTCTGTTATTTCTTAAGAGTTCTTTCTCGTCTCCTTCCGCTGTCTTCTCGTGTTCCTTCAATATGTCCATCATGTTGTCGTAAGCGGGAGTTCGGTTATACATAAAGATTTCCAAGCCATCTAGTAATAATGTAAACCTAGCCAGAAGTTTTTCATTTTCTTCTCGTGTAGTCTGAATCAGCTCAGAATTATTTTCACTGAAGTAGTATTCAGAAACCCTTGTTAATTTAGAGATCCAGTATCTCCAAGTAAAGTTAACTTGTAGCACTGATATTGTTTGGTCGACCGTTGTTATGGTTAAATTCTTTGCTAATATACGCCCTCCTAGAAGAGATATTCGCAACGATTCGACATTAATCCTCACTTCGTACTTCTTCCATATTATCCATTTGAGTGCTAGTGAACACACAAATCCAACCAATCTTCCAAAATAGAAGACAAATGCAAGTCCCAAGATAAGCGCCAAAATCCAATCCACTAAGTATATCCAACTTGAGTTATGATCAATAGTGCTATTTGCTACTGATATAAACGTTGACTGGAACGCCATATTGAAATGTTTGTGCTTCTGTTTCTTATCTCTGATGTCTTCTTAACGGTTTATAAATTATACAGAAATCAAAATTATGTCTTAATGCTTATATGAAGGATCTGAGAGGCAGTATCTTTTTTTGATATTACACTCTTCGCTATTTGGAATAACCATCCTACTCTGAAAGGAACAGGAATTGCGAACTAAGTAGTAGTTAGTGACTAAATTGCTTCATATGAACCGTTTTTCTAGATTTATAGAGTTGTTCAATCAATTTTGGTCTCAATAATTATCAGAAATTACACTTCTCGTTTAATTTTAAATATTACCTACGATAATAAAGTTTAATCTTCTATGTGTGTATTATACTTCACCACTATCAATGATACCTTTTCTGAACAGTTTATATAGTAGAATCCAGTCTAATAAAAGCTGCTAGCTTCATTATGGAACCATATACAAAATTTAATAATATTACACAAAAACGTGTTTGTTTACTCTTAAATGATAACGAAGAAAATATAAACAAATGAACCTATTTCTATCAAACCTTTTTATTCACAAGTCAACGTATAATTGCTGAGTGGTATATATTTCACTATGCTGTATCATAACATAAGGTTTTCTGATAAAGAAAATGCTTTGAAACAAAATCAAGTTAATAATTCGAAGTCAAACGCCTTGACCACAAAATCAAGGAATATACCTAGTAATTCAGAAAATGCCTTCAACATTCGATCCAATGCTAAGCAAATAAATCAGACAGCTGGAAATAGGGGTCCTATAGCGAGGGTTCCATTGGGTGGCAAAGATCAAAATAAGGCCATTCCTTCATTGCTGAGGTCGCAATCGAGCTTGAATGCTGGAGAAAACAAGCAGCAAAGAAAGAAAATATTACTCCCAAAAGCGCCTTCTTTATCAAAAGCCAACTCTTCGTTGGGATTTGTTCATCGTAGTAACCCATCCACAGGTGAAAGCTCATATAAACCACAACAGAACAACAAAAAGCTAGCAGATATTAATAAAAGTATTTTCAGCCTGGATAATGCACAAAGGTCTAAAGAATTAGTACAACCCCAAGATACGGACTCCTTGAAAAAACATATAACGGATGCCCCGACTACACCTATAGGATCACCTTCGCTTCCATCCACAATCACTCCGAAGACCCAGTTGCTTGATGCATCAAATATACCACACCGGGATTTAAATCGAAATAATGTAGATCCAATTAAACGGGACATCAAGAAAAGCATAAAAATTAGTGAACAGAATCAACAAGCTGAGATCAAGAAATCCTTTCAAATACATCAAGATTTGATTGAAGATGAAGACAGTATAGAATACGCGCCAATTAAAGGTCCATCTGTACCTTACAGGCCAGATGACATGGATTCATTGACAGAAACGGATCTAGAACTTTTCTCGAAGCCAAATGGAATTACGTTAACCGAACAGAATGAACATGAATACCCTGAGATATATAAGAACGAAATGGATTTGAATTTCCAAGAAATAAACCTTGATGATCCAAGGAATTTTTCGTTCGAATACGATGAGCAAGGCATTGAAGCTGATGAAAAGGTTGACGAAGATACGAAGAATATTGGATTAAATGTAGATGAATTAAATGATTTGTTGGACTTTTAAATATTATATATAATTACTACCCCTTCAATTCTATTGACTAATTTTTTCCAATATTCTTTAATTTGCATTATATTATTAATACACATCAATCTTATTTACATAAATGTTCTCTTAATTTATATACATATCTATCTATTGTTGAGAGCATTCTGGTTGGGCACCACCAAAATCGTCATGGGTGCCATAGTATTCTTCATGAGTATCCTCTTCGGGTCTATCTTCAGGATAATCAGGTAATACATTTTCACGAGCAATTGTAAAATCAGTGATCAATTCAATATTAGCTTCAGGTAATGAGCTTTCATCAATAGTTTGCTTCTCTGTATCCCTTTTATTTTGTAAATCATTAGGTAATAAATTTTTAATCTTTAGTATATCATTTTTCTCTAAATACCAATTATCCGGAGGAAATTCGATATCCATTTCGATATACAAATCACCCCTTTTACCAGCAGATGAACTGAACCAACTACTTTTCTTTGGATCATTCTTCACAGGCATACCTTCATTTTTAATTTTGATATAGTCACCAGGTCTTATGACTTTACCTTTAGGTGTAGAAACTTGTATTCCTCTACCATCTAAATGTTTCACAAGCACCTTAGAAAAACCGCATAATGAATCGGCTAATGGAATTTTATACTTTGCAAATAAATCGTCACCCTTTCTAGTGAAAACCGCATGTTCCTTACAGTGAAAAGTCATTATAACGTCACCAGTTTCCTTTCCTGGGTATTCGTCTGACTCTTTCGTCAAAACTATGGATTCACCACTCTTAGAACCTTTCAATATTTCAAACTCCAATATTTTGGTTTCGTCTATAACTCTTTTACCGACACATTTTTTACATTTATCCTTGGACCGGTAAATTTTACCTATACCATGACAAGTTTCACATTCAATATAATCCTGAGTAACTAACCCAGGGCCAACCCTACGGATCTTACGAACTGTACCTTCACCCTCACAGACTCCACATTTCTTCATAGCTGCATTCTTTTTGGCCCCACTACCTTTACAATGGGTACATATAATATCTCTAGTTGAAGTAGTTCTAATTACCTTCCCTTTAAATAAATCTTCGAGTGTCACATCAACTTCTAATTCTGCATCCTTTGTACGAGGTTTAGATCTGCTTCTTCCAGGACCACCAGGTGGACCACCTGCTCCCCCCATGTTATTGAAGAAATTGTAGAAATCATTTGCAGAAAAATCTTGCTGTGCTCCTCCGTAAAAATCTTCAAATGGGTTACCATTGAAATCAAATCCTTCACCACCAGTTCTCCTTCCATCAGTAGTTCCATATGTATCGTACTCTTGACGTCTAGATTCGTCTATCAAGACTTCATAGGCATGAGATACTTCTTTAAATCTTATCTCAGATTGCTCTCTGTCTTCTTCCGTAGCCTTATCTGGATGATACTTTAATGCTAACTTCCTATACGCTTTCTTAATTTCTGCGTTCGATGCACTTACATCAACTTCTAAGATTTCATATAAATCCAGAGTCATATCTTTTTCAATTATTTCAACGTTATTTCAAGCCAGATTCTTTGGCAAAGTTTAACTTACGCTAAATAAATAACTTTATGTATAAGATTGTGTTGCCATCAAATGTATTACTAGCCATGTATGTGAGAAAATTTGGTAGCGGCTTCTTCGAATTCAAGTATATCCTGCATGTGGTCCTTTATGTTGCAATCTACTATTGGATCTACATAGGAACTATATGAGTCAACAGTTTTTATTCCAGATGACATAGGACATATACTTGTTACAATCGATGTAACCTATATCTCTTTCCTTATTATTTCGTTAAATAAGTCTTCATTTCAAACTTAAGGCATCTCAAACAAAATTGTGTATATAATTTTTTTGCAAGAAAACAGGTAGTTATGAAAACATACTGAATGCGATTAAGTTAAAGTATGATATATATGCTTGTTTAAGATATACCATCTGCAATACGTTGTTGGACCAATCTAGCTAAGAATCAGGTTAAAAAAAAGTGATTGATTCAAAAAAAAAATGGCGACACGAGCAGGGTTCGAACCTGCGCGGGCAGAGCCCAAAGGAACCTGCATCCTTCGCCTTAACCACTCGGCCATCGTATCGTCTAATGGCCTTTTCAGACAAAAGTAGGCTATATATACTAATTTTTCAATTCTAACTACCTATCATTTTTAATAATAAGAAAGAAAGCGGCCTAGGTTTAACTGGAATTGGCCTATGTGTTAAAGAATGTTTGATCAGAATTTTCCTGAATAATTTATTCCGTGGGTTAACATCCATTGGAAATCCGCTTCAGAATCATCGAAAGAAAGCAGCAACATAGAACTTAGTCTGGAAAGTCTATTTAGAATTTTAAACTATCAGCACAAAGACGCATTAAGTATAAGTTAGAAAAGGTTAATAATATATACATAGCAATACATAATATAATTATTTAATTTTACAAAATTTAATCATTTTAAGAATTTAATGCACTAATATGTAAATTGCACCAAAAAAATGTTGATCTCACTTTCTAGACGGTTTTTTAAGACAATCCTATTTAATTCAAAATTAATTAGCTCAATGTTAATATCTTAAAGTATTACATTTATTACTATTATCTGTTAATTATCCATTCAAAATGACTTATAAGAGTATGTTGAGGTATTTAGAAAGGCTACAATTTGCATGACATTACTAACTCACAGTTAACGATAAATTTCCAGTCAATATCGCGTTACAGTATATTCCATTTTCCAAAGATAAGGAGGAAATTATAGCATGTTCCAATCCAACAAGCTTCAACTTAGAAAAAGAACTTCCTGGGAAAAAAATTGTAATAACTTCAGCGATCGGAGCATTTACTCCTCCATGTACAGAAAATCACTTGCCCACATATTTGGTTAACATTAAAAAATTTAAGTCCAAGGGAGTTGACAAAATTATCGTTCTTACCGACAATGATCCGTTTGTTAATAGTGCTTGGGGCAAAGCATTGGGATATAAGGATGAGGAAAACTATGTAATTTTCGCAACTGATCCAAATGCTGAATTGTCGAAGAATTTGGGCAAAGAATTTATTGCGGACATGACCAAAGATGGTTTTGGTGTCAGAACAAGTAGGTATGCGGCTATTGTAGATAACGGGATAATCAAGTACTTGAAAAGTGAAAACGGTACCGGCTTTACTTCTACAACTAATGCTAATGACTTGCTTGAAAAGCTTAATTGAGAATCATTTATTTAATATTTATGAAATTATATGATATAAAATTGCTTCTGGGTGTTAGGCAATCTCTCCCACAATGTGAAAGAAGTATTGCTTAGGTATATACGGCCTATACTAATATATGACTTGACTTAAATGTATATTTGCTGCTTATTGTATATAGGAAAATGCGGGTAACGTATAGAATATTCAGGGGTTCAGAATCACCTGAATCGACCGACTCAAATGGACACTGTTTTCTAAGGACAAGTAGGCTATTTCCTTACAATTATACGCAGACTATATAATATAAAATGGTACGTTTGGCACACAATAAATAGCGTTTAAGGAGAATTAAACAGCATGGATTGATTGATTAATTGGAAAATTCACTAATTGAAGAATCCTATATTGATTACGATTCGCCTTAGCTCTAATGCTACGCAGAAGATACTAACGCATTTATAGTCCAGATCAGGGTATGTTGAAATGTTTTTAATTCCAACACATTAACATGAACCTCTACTAACATCAATTCTAGTGTTGCCGTTGCAGACGAATCATTAACTGCCTTCAATGATTTGAAGTTAGGTAAGAAGTACAAGTTTATTATTTTTGCTTTAAACGACCAAAAAACCGAAATTGTTGTTGAAGAAACCTCAACTAACACTGATTACGATGCATTCTTAGAAAAGTTACCAGAAAATGAATGTAAATACGCTATTTACGATTTTGAATACGAAATCGGTGGTGGTGAAGGTAAGAGATCCAAAATTGTGTTCTTCACATGGTCCCCTGATACCGCCCCAATCAAGTCTAAGATGATTTACGCCTCTTCAAAGGACGCTTTAAGAAGAGCATTGAACGGTGTTTCTTCTGATGTCCAAGGTACTGACTTTTCCGAAGTTGCCTATGAATCTGTTTTAGACAGAGTTAGTAAGGGTGCTGGTTCTCATTAAACGATTTATGTTAATTTATGATACAGCATAGTTCAGAACCTTTCTAGCTTCGCAATACTACTATATATCTCTATATAATGTACATTTATATACTAATAGGTTCGAATATTTGTAGGAGTAGCTTGGTCGTGTCTCATATTAATCTATGAGATTTTCGACACTTGCGGAATCAGGAATTTAAAAATTATTGTTTATGGGAAAGAGAGCAAAAAAACCTCCCCAAATAGAGTATAAGAAATCGTACCAAATCTAAGGGAAATAATTTATAGCCAGGCGGTGGAAATAATTTAGCATAAGTATCGATCTTCTAGGATGCCTCCAGCTAAGCTTCCAAGAGCTACATTAGAGCAAAAAATCCAGATTTTGGATTTTTACCATCGCTCGAACAGACCACAACTGGAAACGGTTGATAGATATAAAAATGAAATTTCAATTTCGACGTCATCGTTTAGTGAGTGGCTTAAGAATGAGGATGAGTTAAGAGATAGGCTAAACCAAGCGGGAACGCCGTTTTCAAAGAATAGCAGAAGGAAGGTTAAATTCAAATATGAAAAGATTAACCATGCCATGGACTTGCTCGTACAACAGAAATTAGAACGACATGAACCAATTAACGAGCCAATTTTGAGAGAATACTGGTCAATATATGCCCATCAGTTTGGGGTAGAGGACCCCAAGCGGTTGGTGGGGTTTAGTCATGGGTGGTTGAGTCAGTTCAAAAAGAGGCATGGTTTGAACAAGAAAAAGATGAGCGGGAACATAAGTTTAGCGAACGAAACGAATAGCACAGGAGCTAATAGCACAGTTGGACGTGAAGAGAATGGCCACTCCGAAGAAAGAGGTTCGATTAATGAAGACGTCTACGATTTGAATTTTACGAAGAATTCAACTAGCTCCAATAATGATACGTCTGATCCAGAGGACAACCCTACGGATGAATTTTCCTCGAATGCTACTAATTCTAATGGTACATATGATTTAATGAACCCACAACTGTCAGGTAATACCAGCACAAATAACAACAATCCCAATACCCAATTCCGCCAACAAGGAATGTCCTTCAATGACGGTGACTCAAATATCAACTTTTCGAATTATGCATTATACCAACAACAGGTCCCTCAGAGACAGGGACCTTACCAAATGAACGCAAACACAACGAGAAAGGATCAAGTTACAAATAACCAAGCATCGTTTGATTATCAGCAACAATTAAGAGCACATTATGAAAAACAGAAACAGCACTACGAACAGCAGCAACAGCAGCAACAGCAACAACAGCAACAACAGCAACAACAGCAACAACAACAACAACAACAGCAACAGCAACAACAACAGGTGCAAGCCCAAGTTCATGAAGCACAATCACAAGCAACTCAAGTTCAAGCAGCACAAGCCCAGGCACAGCAACAAAGACTTACCAGGTCGAATACGAGAAATATTAGTAGCTCGAATACTATTCCAAATGCCGTACCAAATCCATCAGCCCAACAGGAGCCAGAAGCAGGGCTGAACATAAATGCATCGGATATTGAACGGTTTATCTATATGTTTGCCGACAGATTTTTTCATGACCGTCAATACGAATATCCTCAAACGGTTAAGATTTTTCAAGAGTTCAAGAATTCATTCTTTAATGAAAGAATCATAAACTTGAAATCTATGCAGCAGCAAATGATGCAGCAGGCAGCTGTACAGCATCATGTTCAAGCACATCAACAGGCACAAAAGCAACAGCATCAACAAAACCATCAGCACCTGCAAATCTCCGGGATCGATGATTTCTTCTTACGAGCAGCGGCTGTCGCATCACAGGACCAACTAACTGATAATAACTCCAATCCACAAAGAGCACCTGATCCAATAAATGATTCAATGGGGAGATTACTGAGAAAGAGAGTTTTATCGAATAATTCAAGTAGTGTGCCTACGGAAACGGCTATTGAAAATAAGAGATGGGATAATGATAAAAATCTGCTAAACTAATACATGCAAGTCCACAGGGTATGAATGGCTAATTAAATATTTGTTCATACTACAGGCTTGATTATTGTTAAAAATAATCTATAAATTGTATAAAATGTATAATGTATTTTACTATGTATGTTCAAAATTGAATAGAGCCTTTCAGTTCTTATCGTATCCAAAACAGGCAACTAAACGCGAGAAGACAGATAGTTTTCAAAAACTATAAATGTGGAGATAAAGTACGAAGAAATACATATATTACAAATTAAATAATGTCATATTATGATTAAGATACTTTCAATTGGATTAGGAGGAGTTGGTGTGGTGACAAGCTATATTTTGCAAAATTTCAATCCTGAAGTTGAGATAACTGCAATTATTAGGTCAGACTACGACCATGTCATGAAGTCAGGGTATACCATTTCATCTATTGATTATGGAGGAAGAAGAGAAAATGATGATCCTAACGAGGCAGATAATACGATTAAGGGGTTTAGGCCTAAGAATATTGTTAAAAAATTAGCAGATGCTACCAAATTCGGACCTTTTGATTATATTGTAGTTGCAACCAAAGTTGTTCCAAAAGAAAAAGATAACGTATGGGAACAGGTTGAACAACTTCCAGGGTTATTAAAAGACAAGAAAGGGACATCAATCGTGCTTATTCAAAATGGAATCGACCCTGAAAGATTCTGGGAGGGATTGAAAGATAAGGCTATTTTTATTAGTGGCGTATCATATATCAGTTCTGTGAATCATAAAGGAACAGTTACCCAATATGGACACGATGATAACAATTTTGGATTGATTTATGAGAACGATAATCCAGAATCACTTGAGGAATTCTTGGGATTGTATACCAATGACTTTAATAGTGTAGGCCTTGACTCAAATGTTAGATTGACTAGGTGGAAAAAATTACTTTACAACGCTTCTTTCAACACAGTCTGCTGCCTTACAGATATGGATATAGGAAAAATTTTTGATCTCAAGGATAGCATGGGAATAATAGATAACCTAGTTCGTCCATTAATGAAGGAAATTCAATATGTTGCAAATTATGACCTTAAAAAGAATTACCCCAATCATAAAGATGAAAGTGTGACAGATGATGACGTTGGATTTATTATTACAGCTACCGAAGATACAGATGCTAAGAATAATTACCAACCTTCGATGTTGGTCGATTCTCGAAATGGTAGAAATATTGAGCTTGAAGTTATTTTAGGAAATGTGATTAAGATTCATAAACTGAATACGAATGGGGATATGAAGTCAGAAATCCCTTACTTAAATATGATGTACTATCTTTTATCTTTGGTACAATATCGTTTGAGTGACAATCAAAAGAATTCAAAATAATGGAGTTTTATTTATAAATAGTGTTATAATTTTACCATAAGTTATATATTAACACGAATATATGAATAATTACTGTACAAGAAGATTATCATCGATTGACCCGTATTTTCAACGATAGGGTCGTCTATCAACGGTATATATTGAAACGTGTAATTTTAGCAGGCCTTGAAAGTATCAAGTTATAGTCTCTGATACATCGTGGAACTTAGATATTTCCACTGTAACTTTCGGTTTCACTTCAGAATCGTTTTTATCACAATTTGCACAATTCTTACATTTGTTTATACCATCTTCTATTATTATTTCATTTCTTTGATTACAAGGTTCTTTCTCATTATCCTCGTATTGCGTTTGAAAGTGTTTTCTGGCCGTAACTATACGTTTTGCTAATTTATGGTTACCCCTCCGTTCAGAATCCGAATTCGCTTTACTACTGATATTGGCATTGGCATTTGTGACACCAGAACCGACATTTAATTCCATTTTGTAGATTCTTTAAGGATAATTCACTTCGTTTAAATCCTTATATATGAGAAGAATATTAGGATAGAAAGTTGAAAAAGGCTTTTAAAATTTGTTGTTTTCAGGAACTAAACAAGTGAACTGAGAAGTGGTTCCACTTTTCCATTCGCAGCTAATGCGGTGGCCGACTCGATTTAGTATGAGACCGAGATTTTACGTAATGAATAGTATAAAATGCTTGAGTGAGCTCTATTATATAAATAGTCTATATATCGTCTAATTCGTAATCTAGAGATTATGATTTTGGTTTGTACATCTCAAACCAATAATCAATATACCAATAGCAATTGATAAAAATTTGTATTTTAAACCATCATCAACGGATTCATTTCTTGCGTGTGATTTCTTTGGTTTATTGTAATTACCTGTAATAAGATATTTCAATTGATTAAAAATAGGAGGGCTTGCAACCTCTTCTGACATTGTTGAATCAGCTGAAATATCTTCCCAATTATCATCCTCTTCTGTGTAATTTTCATGGCAATCACCGTCATCTTCATCATAACCATAATATGACGTATTAAACGATGAATCATAATCATTATTCCTGAATATTTGAGATTTATATTTTTTAACACCATGGTTGTCTTTTGGAGCAAATATTTCATCATCCTCTAAATCGTCAGTCTCGAAGCTATT
This sequence comes from Debaryomyces fabryi, assembly GCF_001447935.2. NCBI lineage: Eukaryota > Fungi > Ascomycota > Pichiomycetes > Serinales > Debaryomycetaceae > Debaryomyces > Debaryomyces fabryi. Next base: position 77,802 of record NW_015385430.1, read on the forward strand.
AGATAATACTCTTTTACTGAATTTGTCATTATGCTTCATAAAGCCATAATCATCTTCGTCATCCTTGTCAATACTATTAATAAAATCACTAGTAAATTTAAAACGATCTTCATCTTGTTCCGGTATTATCTTGAATGGTAATAAGCTTTTTGTCAAAATACCCACTACGTTATTATCATAATTATATTTTCTAGATAATATAGGGTTGACTGAGACGGACCTTAGAACTCGTTTCTTGTGAATTAGCAAGTCTCTTGATTTCTCAATCAATTTTGCATCTGAGTATTCTATCTTGCGATTGAAGTTTCTTAAACTTGTGGTAGACTGTTTATGTGATAATTTCTTAATGTTTTTCTTTTGCTTCTGCAACTCAAATCCAATGTAAGATAGCAATTTTTCATTATGCAATTTTAAGGAATGCAATTCGAACTTCAATTTCATAATCTCTTGTTTTGTCATATCGTTAGTCATAATGTTGTGATCAATGAGTAAGCTTGATTTGGAAGATCCTGTAGTATTTAACGAACTTCTATTTGAAGGAATGTTGTTGTAACCATTTAATTTATTAAACGTCGAATTTCTAACCGATTTACCATCGATATGTGCGATCGACTCAGGTAATTCTTCAATGCTTTCAAATTTATTATTGTTTTGAGATAATGTGGAGTTAGTATTACTATTGTAATATTTTTCAGGTCCCGAGGCGCTTCTTAAAGTCAGCTCAAGTGGTTCAAATTCCACCTTAATAGGTAAAATATCATGCGAATTGTATCGAGAATGATTCGGCTTCGAATTCGAATACCTTCTCTTAGTGGAGTTATTTATTGAATTATCCATATTAAAATATGATGTATTATTCGCAGTCAATTTCAATGGCGACAAAATAAAATCGTCATTTGAATCGAGATGGGAATTGTGCTTCAATGTAGCAGGTAATGATTGGCGTTTTAATTCTTTTGAATCTGGGTCAGGAGAAGCGGGAAACTTAAAGTTCAATTCAGGTTCCAAGATTGGAATCCTTTCTTTTTGGGTATTGTTATTAGGGAATACAAAATTGTTCGCAATTTTCAACGACTCATCCTGTTTGATTGGAGATGATGATGTAAATTGGCCATTCATATCATCTGCTAAATAACTTAGTATTTGTGAATCTTGATTTTCGTCAAGCTCCAAATCAGAATTATTTACGTCAGATTCATCACTTAGATTATTCATCGTGTGGGCATAGGTATCCATATGAATTACGCTATCAGCAAATTCGTGGCAGTGGTTTGATGCGTTTGAATTATCAAGCTTGCTATCATTCTTGTCAATATCATTTTCAGCATCCGGGTTCAATAAATCATTTTGCTTAGTTAAATACTCTATTTGATCAATAAGGACTAGTTTAGAGTTTTGTTCCAACTCGTAATTGCTCTGCAAAATCTTGAATTGCTTCAGTAACGTATTATATTTATCCAATAGTTCGTCATCAATTTTGTCAAATTGTTCCTCCTCAAGTCTCTTGCTATTCAATTCGTTAGTCATCTTGTTGATTTTCAACTGCAAATCATCAATTAGCTCTTTATAATAAAAGATCTCTTGTTCATATAACTCCTTGTTCTTATTGTGATCATTTTCAATATGCTTTAGTAAGGTCTCATACTTATTTATTGTGGCAGACTGCTCTCGATTCATCTGTACCTTGCATTGCAATTCTTGTTCAATCTGTTCATATTCACTCAACAAATTATTGTATTTTAACAACAAGTCGGCATATCCCCGTTCTAACTTATTATAGTTCTGTGTCAACGTAACCAACTTTTGTTGTCTAATTGGACTCACTTCGCCTTTACTGGGCGATCCAATATTTCCTTTGTTTTTGTTAGTCCCATTAAGCGAGTTTGTAGAATTCTTGCTACTCAATGGCCGAGTGGGAGTGCTGGGCTGAACATTCGCTATAACAGAGTTATCATTCTCTTTAGAATCATCCATAATTCCTTGATTATTTCTATGTTTACAGTCGGATCAACTGGAATCTACCTGTCTTTTGTATTCTAACTTAAGTTCAATGTTGGTTAAAAGAGCGTAATATAGTTGGTATGGACTTGTCAATCTTGTTTCTATCTGAGAACTGTAACAGCTCAATGTTCACTTCTTGTAAGAGTGTTTATTGGAACCGTTTATGGTCTTTGTTTTCTTTTTGTTGTTTTTTTTTGAGAATTAGTACCCAGATTACGTAATAAATGTAAACGAACTATTATGAAACATTATATTTCACTTACTTCCGCATTAAGAAATCTAAATATAACAGCAATGTTTCAGACATTACTTCCTGTTCAGGCAATCTACCAATAGCAGAGATAAGGAACCTCGCTTTACTCCGAGCTTGTTGTTTCTTGATGCAGTTCGAGAGGAGTCATTATCGCTAAGTTGATCCCAATCGGATTAGGTGGGATTATGCAAATGCAAGGTGTGTTCAACCCACATATATAATCGTCTCGAGTCAATTGCTTAAATTTAGCGTACTTGCTGGTAAAAGTGAAAAATTAGTTTAATTCTTATCCTGATTCTATACATAGTATATATAAAGTATAAGAAAAGCTGAATATCTTTACAGATACGATAACGAAACAACAGCATATTCATATAACAAAAATCCAAGATTACACATATTAACATTTTTCTTTAGTATACTATTACACTAGTTTATTTAATATGGTTAAGGTTTTATCGCAAAAAGAATTTCAGGAGCAAATTGTTACCCAATACACGGATGTAATTGGAGAAAAGTTAGGTGGTAAGGTGTTGAAATTTTCAGATGAATGGTTCGCGGAAGCAGCCAACTTGATCAAACCCAAGGCACCAATTTTTGATGCTAACAAGTTTGTTCCGGCAGGAAAGTGGTACGATGGATGGGAAACACGCAGACACAACGTCGAAGAAGCGGATTACGTTATAATCAAGATGGGAGTGGCATCTGCAAAATTGATAGGATGCGAAATCGACACTGCATTCTTCAACGGTAACCATGCTCCACATATTTCTGTAGAGGCCGTTTCATTGAACGATGATGATAGCATTGAGTCGCTTCCTGATTCCAAATGGGAATCTGTGATTGAGAAAACTGAATGTGGACCTTCGCAGAAGCACTTTTTTGTTAGAGATGCGCTCACCAAGACCAATTATACCCATGCCAGATTGAGAATGTATCCAGATGGAGGAATTGCGAGGTTCAGATTGTACGGGTCTGTTGTTCCAATCCTTCCTACTGACTCTTCAACTGTTTTGGATATGGCATCAGTCCTTAATGGTGGTGTTGCCATTGACAGATCTGATCAGCACTTTGGAACTGCCGATAATTTGTTGTTGCCCGGAAGAGGACATGACATGTCTGATGGTTGGGAAACAAAGAGATCGAGAGAACCGGGTCATGTAGATTGGGTAGTCATTAGGTTGGGTGCTTCAACGAAGATCAGCAGTGTTCTTGTTGATACTCTTCACTTTAGAGGTAACTTCCCCCAAAAGATTAATGTAAAGGCCATAAAGGTTACCAATGATAAGGATGTACCAAGCTTTGACAGTGATAAATGGGACTTGTTGGTTGATGATTCAAAGACAGGACCAGATAAAGAACTCGAATTCAAGGTAACTGGAGATAAAGTTTACTCACATGTTTTGTTTACTATTATTCCAGACGGTGGTGTTAAAAGAGTAAGAGTATTTGGGAATATCGTTTCGAACTAAATAATACAGAGATTGTTCGCCTTGCACGTCATATAGCTTATGCTTACCAAAACAAAAAATAAAATAAAACTGTAAACTAATCAAGAGGAATATATATCATAAATATGAATATAATCATCGCCAATTTAGCCTGTAGACCGAAATAAATCCAATAATCAGAAAGCTGCGTAAAGTTATACAAGATTTTGATGAGCTTCGCAGCATAAAATTTAAATTCGCATCTAAACTCATTTCAGTAGTTAAGGTAAGAACCTTTTCTTCACATACCAATGTCAAGAACAATAACGTATTCAAAGTTGGTGTCATGTTTAAACCAGAGAGTACCGATATTTGATTTTATGAATCCTCCAAATGATATTTCAGGAATTTTAGATGATGAAATCCAGTATAGACTATTGCCCCAATTAATAGCATTAATAGCTATCAATCCATACTATATCAAATTCTTCCTAAAAAAATATATTCATACGTTAGAATCATCAAATAATGAAGTGGTGGAAGATATCTATGAATTATATTGCAGTGAAGCTATTTTAAACGCTGTCGAAATGAGCCCAAATGAAGCTGACACTATTCTGTATCCTATAGGTGGTTTCAAGAATGAAATTGTACCAAATAATGGATTGGTAGTAATTAAGGAGACTCCAAAGGTGATTTCGGGCAATGGTACTACAGGATTAAGGACATGGGAAGCAGCTCTATACTTAGCAAACTATTTGAATTCTAACCCAATAGAATTTAAAAACAAAAGTATCTGTGAATTAGGTACCGGTACCGGGTTAGTAGGGATAGCATTAGCTAAGTACTATCATAATGAGATTTACCCTATACGTGAAATCATATTCACGGATGGTGACGCATCTCTAATTGAAAACTTGAGTAAGACTTTCCAACTTAATGGTTTGGTAATTGACTCTAGAATTAAGACACAACAGCTACTTTGGGGAACAACGAATCCAAACAATTCAGATTTTATCCAGGCCCCCCCTTCAGCTGACTACGTTGTTGCTGCTGACGTTACATACGACTCTTCAATTCTTCCACAGTTAAGCTCGACAATCAACGACTTTTTTAATAATGGTACGAAAATGGCTATTATTGCTGCAACTGTGAGAAACGAAGAGACTTTGGAAGACTGGGAAGAGGAATTACAGAAATGGTTTGCAGGAAACTTCAGAGTTATAGAAAAATGTGATCAACCGGCGTTGATTGAAAGTAATTGTTGGTTCAAGTACACCACGCCAGAAATAAGAATTTATGAAATTACTCCACATTAATACGATACACACAACTCACAACAACTACTTCAGGCGTTAATAGAACCTCTTATAGATAGCTTAGAAATAGATATTCACTCTTACTAGTAATGTAAGAAATATATTTCGTGCACATACCAATAAATCTTCATTAGTTTTAATTGGACAAAACGAGACAACCGAGTCCCGAACAAAATTGAAATACTACTGAAGTTGAATTACAAGTTTTGTAAATTAATTATATATATATAATATTAACATATCTTATATAATGCCTCCAAGATTCCCAACCCCTGTCTTCAAGCATTACTGGCCATTTGCTGCTGGTGGTATGTATCGTTTTTTATATTGAAGAAGAGATTGATTAAGAATTTTCACTGATGTCCGACGTGTTTCCACACTTTCCATTATAGAGCCCGACACAATATTTAATCTGAGTTATGATGAACAATGCATTGGAATATTACGATTTGTTGGGATTGAATTTGGTTTTTCATTTTTCATAGACATATGAAATTGACTGGAATCATTTGGAATAAATTTACCTATTATTATGAGGAAATGGAAAAATATAGACCAATAATTGGGAAAAAGCCTAGAGATTAATGCACAAGGAAGTTGAATTATTAAAATGCAATTAAAGAACGTTATATGGTAAAAATTCAAACATCTGGCAATGCAAACACGGACTAATTTTTTGATAATAGAAATTGATTTCGTTGAAATAAGTAACCATATTCAGAACATATTACTAACATGACATAGCCGGTATTACTTACTTTTTAATCTACAAAGCTAGTGTTGCATCAATGAACTCTGATGAATTTATTAACGATCCAAGACACCCAAGATTTGCTAGCGGTGGTAAATTCATTGATTTGGATAAAGCCAATTAATTTATACAGCAAATGATTGAATTTTATCCCATTTAATAATTAAAATGCATTTGAAACGACGTTTGGTGCTTAAAAATTATATAACATTATGAATATATATATTTAGATTATTTGTTGTAGTATTCTTTGAACGTATTGGAAAAGGTCTATTGAACCATGCTTCAGGTAAGGGGAAAGGTGAGTTGATATGGGGTATCTGGACCTTGTGACCTAAATAGACTCTCCGATCTAACTTAATTGAAGAGATCTGGACCACCGGCAACATGTAGCAGATCTGGAATGACTATAAGCTTACATTTTTTAAGGTTTTATTCTATTTTGCCCTTCAAAATTTCTATTTTTTTCAATTTTTTTTCATTATTTAGGGATCTACCTACATACCCTACTCTCTTGTTTATACTGTCGACAGTAGCAAGTAAATTAAAGGAACAATTGGTGGTTATTATCAAATATTTACTTATAAAGCTAAGAAAAAATGCGTGCATATAAGCAAAGCCCCTTTGTTCCTCACAAAATTTCAATGTTCAATTGTATGGGCGATTCAGAAGTTGTTTGTTAGTTAAGATACCATTTGAAGTTTAGGAAAATATATCGAATAAGTAGACAAGATGGATCTTTTAAAAGACGCCACTAAGAATCTTTCATTATACGAGGTCAAGGCTTACGTTCGTAAGGCCCAAAATGGTATGTATTCAATTGTTTTGCGATAGCTTAACTCGTGTTATCAAATGGAATATTAACGTTTATATTATAGTCGCTATGAATTTGACTGAAATGGAAGCTAAAGTTCGTGAAGCCACAAATAATGAACCATGGGGTGCTTCGTCGACTTTGATGCAACAAATTGCAGCTGGAACTTACAATTATAGAGAAAGGGAAGAGATCGTGAGCTTCATATTTCGTCGTTTCACCGAAAAAGCCGCTAATGAATGGAGGCAGATATACAAATCATTGCAATTATTAGAATATTTGATTAAAAATGGATCGGAAAGAATTATCGATGATGTGAGGGCGAACTTATCATTGATTCAAATGTTAAAATCATTCCACTACATCGATTCTAAGGGAAGAGATCAGGGGCTTAATGTTAGAAACAGATCTAAGACATTAATATCGTTGTTGAATGACGATGCATTAATTAGATCTGAACGTAAAAAGGCAAGAAATAATGCAAAGAAATTCGGCGGTGTGTCATCTGGTGCATTTGGTGGTGCAGCTTCAATTACACCCGGATCTAACCATGGTTACGATGATGACTACACGAACAAGGTTTATGGTGATGGTGGTGTTTATGGGGAAAGATATGAAGATCCGGCTGCACAATACAATAGCAATTCTAATGATAATTTTGAAGAATACGATGTTGAAACTTCAAAAAGTTCTTCTAAACCAACTACTGGGTCGTCAAAGGTTCATGCAACCGCATCTTCATCTTCCAAATCTAAGCCTCAACCTCAAGAGCCACCACAAGATTTATTGCAAGATTTAGTTACATTTGACGAGTCTAGCTCCTCTGCTAATGCAAAATCATCAGCTCCTGTTCAAGATGATGATGACGACTTTGATGATTTCCAAGCAGCCCCATCGCAACCGCAGAAACCTAATATTTCCAACAGCTTATCAAACTTATACCAACAACAGCCACAACAGCAAAGCTTTTTCCAACAACCACAACAGCAAAGCTTTTTCCAACAACCACAACAGCAACAAAACACAATGCAACAACCACAGCAACAGTTTAGTAATGGAGCTCCAAGCTATAATAATATAAACACATCGTCGAGTTCTGCAACTACTACTGGGCCTGCCAAATCATCGAACAACGATGCATTCTCATCTTTGTTTTCTTCTGCAAAATCAAAAAACAAGACTTCAAGTCCTTCTGTGAGCAGCTCTAAAAAAGAGCAGAATGCACCTGCTGCTACGAACACTACTAACGATGATGATTTCTTTGGTGATTTCAGCTCCAATAACACTTCAACTGCAAATGGAAATGGTGCGAACGCTAATAGTAGCAATAGTAATAATAATGCTAACAGCAACGGTGAAATTGATTTATTAAGTTTCTAGATAGCAATATTAGTTATTGAAGTATTTATGTATGTTTTATATTTAATTCGTCTCACCATTTTACTTTTAGTATTTTAGTATACCAGTTAATACACTATATTCTAAGGATTTCCACAAAACCTGTATATAAATATAGTACCATAAATTGGAAATTTTTCAAGGGTACTCTACAGCTGTTGAATAGCAAATAATAATTATTGAATCAAATATGAATTTCGCTAGACAAACCAGATTATTTTCCTCATCCGCAAGAAACTGGGGTACCAAGGTTTTCATAACACCTTCAATTGGAGGTGTTAAGCAATCTCCAATCAAGTTTGAATTATATGATGAAGTTGTTCCAAAGACTGCTGAAAACTTCAGAGCTTTATGTACCGGAGAAAAAGGATTTGGATATGCTAACTCTATCTTCCATAGAGTGATTCCAAACTTTATGTTGCAAGGTGGTGATTTTGAAACTGGTAAAGGTTACGGGGGAAGATCAATTTACGGGCAAAAATTCCCAGACGAAAACTTCCAAAAGAAACACGAAAAGCCAGGTTTATTGAGTATGGCTAATGCTGGACCAAATACTAATGGTTCTCAATTCTTCATCACAACTGTTCCATGTCCATGGTTAGATGGTGCTCACGTTGTTTTTGGTGAAGTCATTGAAGGTATGGAGACAGTCAAGAAAATTGAAGCTCAAGGTTCTGGTAGTGGTGCTCCACAATCTTCTATTGTCATCGAGGAATGTGGTGAACTTAAGGACAATTAAATAATATGTATTTAGGATATATTTAGTATACATAATAATAAATTATGTGAATAGTTAAATGCATTTAAAATATGTATATACCTAAACATGGAGAAGCTGTTCGGAGATAAAAAATATATACGTTCAACAAAAATAATAGAAACCAAATTATCAAGGAAATAACAAAAATAATGAATAAATTAACGTACTTGAAATTTTAAACTCTAGAAAGGTTTCTATAGTTTTATGAATTCGAATTAAATTTACCAACCAAATTCACTGTAATGGCAAGAAATTTAATCCCTAATTATATGGGAATGATTTATAAACCTATGAATTTAAAGATACTTAAATTTTAAGGTTTGCATGTGGTTCTTCTTTTGGAAGTAAGTCCTTTGGTAATTTCTTCTTTAATTGGGCTAATTTATCATAATCTCCACCTAAGATTCTGGCAACAACCAAATCATCTCTATCTCTGATTTCTCTTGTAGATTTACCTTCGTTACTTAAGAATTCCTTAGCCTTTTCGGTATCACCATGGAAATAATCTTCCATAGCTCTCAATCTTAATTCCTTTTCAGCCCATTCTGGACCATCGTTTTCTCTTCTAGCCATTTGCGCAGTGTATTTGGAGTAGGCAACGTAGGCGAATATTGGGAGAACCAAGTAGAAATATGGAAATTCCCATCCTTCAGCCTTTTCAGTTTCTCTGACAATTCTCCACTTTAATTCACCAGTGTTCTCATCTTTATATGGGATTTTATCAATGATTTTACCCGAATCTTTGGTAACAAATTGGAAGTTCTTTAAGTCTTGAGAGTTATCTTTGAACAAATCTAATTGTTCCTTTGGAATACCTGGAAGTATAAAATTCCATTCTGAATGGTTACGTTGGTAGTATAAATTTTGCAACTCAGAAATAGTTTTGAATTCTTGGTCAGTTGGAACTCTTGGGGTACCATCTGGGTTTGTATAAATCTTGGTAATTGATGATAATGAATCCAATTTACTACGAATATCTTGTTCTAAGGGATAATTGAATTTGCCAAACTTATGTTTGAATAAACCGTTTAACGGAAACTTCCAAGTTAATCTCATTATGGGATAGTATCTTTCAATTTAAAATACCACTGATATTGTCAGCTAAATCTTGATTTTAGTGTATAAAGTGTTTTCAGTTCATTTCTATTGGTTAGTTGATGAAAATTTATGGTTCGGTGTAACATGCAAAAAGCGCGAAATTTTCAAGATTTGGTTTACAGGTTACCATTCATTACAATATACATCCTACTATTATATGCTACAACTTATTAGTGAATGCTATGTTTGTTATTTTGTTGTGCAGTGACCCGAGTAATAGAAAAATGAAAGGCACTTCATTGTGATTTTTAAAATTTACAATTATGGTCGACTTTTCAATTCGATAAGGTCTTGCAACAACTGCTAATGCAATATTTGAATTAGTATCGTAGTATCTGATTATCGATATATAGCGGTTATTTCTTCGTCGAACCAAAATCACCAAAGCCCATCATAGAGGATAATTCATTATTAATTTGTTCACCTTTCTCTTTTCGTGCTACCTTATTCTGTTTTGCCTTCAGTCTCCTCTCCTTTCTCTTTTCTTGTTGTTTTCTTTCAAACTCCTGTCGCCTGAGTATTCTTTCCTTTATGTCTATCTTGTTGTTCCCGGAATTTTTCTCTTGTGTCAGTTTCGATATTAAAGACTCTAGAGTAAGCCTTACCTCGTCAACCGTAGCTCGCCTTACACTTCCATCTAATATTTCAGTTTCTTCACCATCATGCTTTGTTACCAATGACTGTGACCTTTGGACATGTAGTGGCGAATTTATGTGGTCTATCAATGCCAAATTATCCCGAAACGACAAATCGCAAATCAGACAGAAGAAACCAAATTTCTTATTTTTACCAAAAGAGCTAGTATTCAATGGATTTATAATAGTATGCTGGTTTACAGCCGATAACAGCTCATTGAGCAATTTATCTCTATGCGTTAGGTATGATAAAGGCTTATCTGAATTTATAGAAGATTTATTGACATTTGGTGTAGATGAGTTATTCTTTTTATATGACTTATTTTTTGCTTCTTTCGCATATGCATCAACATTCCAGGTTTTTCTTCCATACTGATCGAAGCTGATTTTATTATTATCTTTGTCTTGATGTTCTTCCATGGCAAAAAATTGAAAGTCGTAAGAACCGTTAAATTCATATCAAATTTATTTTTTTCTCAGTGAGTGAAGATAAAAAAGCATTAATGATATGCTACAAAAATATAGTGTACGGATACTCGTTCGATTTTTGATATAAAGTTAACTTATATTAAGAGTATATAAAGATATTGAAATGTGTAGGTCAGAAAATGATATTTAAATGAACATTGGTCTATATATTGGTATATAAATGAGTATCTCCTCGTGCATCACAACCTGATTCATTTGTTGTTCAGCAGAAAGAAGTTGATTCAAGAGTTGCAAATCAATAAACCATTTTCCATACCAGTATCATTATTATCATTATTACTATTCTCCTTCTTTATGTGACGATTGAAATTTCACAATTTGCAATCAATTTTTGAAACAAAGCAAAAACACTAGTTCATCGACAAAACTCCACAAAATAAAATCAGTGAATAGGCTATTGGATTCACATATACCTGTATTATCTTTTTTATTACATGCGAATCCTTTTATTTCGTACGTGATATTCAATCGTAGCGCAAGAATCATAGATTTCTACAAACTAATGGACATTTAGTTATGTACAGGTGTATATAAATAATTAATTCATGTCAACAACCTCGCTGAACCTGAATCAGCAGTGTAATAATTGACAACATCTGCAATTATGACATGTTAGGTAAAGATTGGGCTTCACTAAAAAAATCCAAACTCATGAGATACATTTTGAGAGCATTCTGAATGAATCGATAAATCCAACATTCTAGCTTAAGAAATGCTTCCAAAAATTTCACCGGTGACAAGACTAAATGCCCCAATTCTCTAACGTATCTCTACGGATAAAATGCCAAGTTGAAAAATAGTTAGAGGATCAAGAAGTGGAATAACCTCCCCACGTTTTAAATAGGAAGTACTCCCGCAGTGAATTTTCCGTCGGAAAAATATCTATATATGGAATCGGATCCGGAAACTAGTTTGTCAGTATTTGTGGATATAAAAGGTGGGCGATCCTGTAAATATACAATTTCATAAAGAGAATCAGCTAGATATTATCACATTGCACAACTATTACTAATGTCTGAATTTGATATTGAGAGCACATTAGCTCAATTAACGATCCAAGAAAAGATCGGTTTACTTGCTGGTATCGATTTCTGGCACACATTTGCTGTTGAAAGATTAAATATTCCTAGTCTTAGATTCAGCGATGGTCCAAACGGTTTAAGAGGAACTAAGTTTTTTGACAGTGTTCCATCTGCTTGTTTTCCCTGTGGAACAGCATTGGCTGCTACTTTTGATAAAGATTTATTATTCGAAGCTGGTCGTTTAATGGGAGACGAAGCAAAACACAAGGGTGCACATGTTGTATTAGGTCCAACAATTAATATTCAAAGAGGCCCATTAGGTGGAAGAGGTTTTGAATCTTTTAGTGAAGATGCGCATTTAACTGGACAAAGTGCAGCTTCGATCATTAATGGTATTCAAGATAAAGGGATAGCTGCTACAATCAAGCATTTTGTTTGTAATGACTTAGAAGACCAACGTAATTCTAGTAACTCTGTTCTTACTGAAAGAGCTTTGAGAGAAATTTATTTGGAACCATTTAGAATTGCCATCAAGCACTCCAACCCTGTTGCATTGATGACAGCTTATAATAAGGTGAACGGAGAACATGTTTCACAATCAGAAAGATTGATTCAAGATATTTTACGTAAGGAATGGGGCTGGGAAGGTACCACAATGTCTGACTGGTACGGTACTTATACTAGTAAAGAAGCCATTGAAAATGGCTTAGATATTGAAATGCCAGGTCCTTCCATATTTAGAAATACAACCGAAGTGGCTGCTATGGTTACCTCCAAGGAATTACACATCAAGAAGATTGATGAAAGAGTTAAAAATGTTCTTAAGTTAATCAAGTATGCACTTAAGTCTGGTATCCCTGGAAATGCTCCAGAAACTTCAAATGGTAACACACCTGAAACTGCAGCTCTTTTAAGAAAGATTGCACATGATTCGGTTGTTGTTCTTAAGAATGATGACAATATCTTACCCTTGAGTAAGGATGATAAAATTGCTGTCATTGGTCCAAATGCAAAGTATGCCGCCTATTGTGGTGGAGGATCTGCTGCATTGAGAGCCTATTATACTACTACCCCATTCGATTCTATTTCAAAAAAATTAAATAATGAGCCAGAATACACTATTGGTGCTTATGGTCATAGATTATTACCAGCATTAGGACCCCAATTGATTAATCCCAAAACAGGAAAGGCTGGGTACAATTTGAAATTCTACCTTGAGCCAAATTCTCCTTCGAAAAGAACATTAATAGATGAAAAAGATTTGGATTTATCACATATCTTTATGGTAGATTACTACAATGACAAAGTAAAGGATGACTTATTCTATATTGATTTCGACGGCCAGTTTACTCCAGAAGAAACGGCGGATTATGAATTTGGTCTCGCTGTACTTGGTACAGCACAATTGTTTGTTGATGATAAATTGGTCGTAGACAACAAGACAGTCCAAGAGAGAGGTAATTCCTTTTTTAATAGTGGTTCTAATGAAGTTAGAAATTCTATTTCTTTAGAGAAAGGTAAAACCTATTCGATTAGAATAGAGTTTGGATCAGCCCCTACATTTACCGCTCCTTCTTCCAATTCTGTTAGTTTTGGTGGCGGTGGTGGTATCAACTTGGGACTTGCCAGGGTGATCAACCCAGAAGAAGAAATTTCGAAGGCAGCTGAACTTGCTAAAAAGGTAGACAAGGTAGTCTTAAATATTGGCTTGAACCAAGAATGGGAATCTGAAGGATTTGACCGTCCAGACATGAAATTAACCGGTTACACCAATAAATTGGTTGAAGCAGTTTTGGATGCTAATCCAAATACTGTTATTGTTAACCAATCTGGAACTCCAGTTGAATTCCCATGGATAAAGAAAGCCAATACATTGGTTCAAGCTTGGTATGGTGGTAATGAAGGAGGAAACGGTATAGCTGATGTTTTATTCGGTGATGTAAACCCAAATGGTAAGTTATCTCTCTCATTCCCCGTGAAAAATGTTGACAACCCTACGTATCTTAACTTTAAGACTGAGAATGGTAGAGTTCTCTACGGTGAAGACATATTTGTTGGTTACAAATACTACGAAAAGCTTGAAAGAGAAGTTGCCTTCCCATTTGGATTTGGTTTATCATACACCAAATTTGATATTTCTGGTTTAAAAGTTGCCGTTTCTGAAAAAGATGATGCTTTAGAAGTTCATGTTAATGTTAAAAATACAGGCAAAGTCGACGGTTCAGAAGTAGTTCAAGTTTATATATCGAAGGATGAAAGTGATGTAATCAGACCCGTGAAAGAATTAAAAGGATTCGAGAAGGTAAACTTGAAGGCAGGTGCTACTTCAACAGTTTCATTAAAATTATCTTTGAAAGATTCTATTTCCTTCTTTGATGAGTACCAAGATGAGTGGTCGGTTGAAAAGGGTGCTTACACGGTTCACGTTGGTAACAGTAGTCGTGATATTGCTTCAACTTCATCTTTCAAGATTGAAAAAGACTTTTTATGGTCAGGCATGTAAGAAATACAGTTATATTTAGCGATTTAATACAAAAATATCTATTAGGTTATAAATTTGTCTGTAACTGACATCAAATATGTAATAACTAAGTAAATAGGAGTGTTCTTATATTGCAACCAGAAATTGGGTGTAATTCTTACGATATCTAATCGCGAATAATTTGAAGCGTCTATAAATTTGATATTTCAGTGATTGATGCAATAGATAAAATGGCTAATGATGATATTTTTTCAATGCTTAAAACAGGCCAAAATGCTGCTTCTAAAATAAGTAAAGCTAGAATATCAAGGCCTAAAGAGGCCGATATTTCAGGTAATTTACAACAAGTAAATCAAAGCATACTATCAAAAGACTTCAATCATAGATGGAGAATACACGGGACGCACTTAATAACTAATTTACCTAAACAACTAGATTTGGAAAACTATTATATAAGTAAAGAAAATGAAAAGATAATCAAAATTGCAGCATTTGACTTGGATGGGACGTTGGTGGATACCAAAACGGGTCAGAAGTTCGCTAGAGGAGCCGATGATTGGAGATGGTGGACTTCAAAGGAAAGAAACAAACTGAATGTCACCGATGAATTGAAGAAATTAGCAATTAATAAATATATCATTGTGGTCTTTACAAATCAAGGAGGAGTAGTGGCTACAAAGACCAGTAAATCATACTTAGCTTTTACGGGACGTGTTAATAACGTAGTCAAAGAATTAACCACAGAGGAAAAAGTTCCAGGAATATTTGTATATGCATCACCAAAGAAACCAGCTTCAAAAAATCAGAAAATTTCGGTGAGTTCAGATGAAGATCATGCAATAATGAGGAAACCAAATATCGGTATGTGGAATGAGCTTGTGAAATACTTTGAGAAACAGGGCTATAAAATAGATACAAGAAATAGCTTCTTCGTAGGGGATGCAGCTGGAAGACCCAAAGACTTCCTGGATAGCGATAAAATGTTCGCTGAAAAAATAAACATACAATTTAAGATTCCAGAGGAATTCTTTGGATAATTAAATGATTTTATATACAAAATATTAAACTAATAAATCACAGATTGTATTATTAGATAAATTCTAATGAGATTTCTTGTAATTTGTCATCTAACTCGTCGTGCTTAGCGGTAATGACACTGGCCTTGTTTACAGTTTCGAAGTAGCCAACAACGTTGTTAATTAATCTTGCTTTTTCATCACCTTTATTCTTTTTTAATTCATTAAGCATGTCATAATGAAGTACTATACACTTCTGAATGTCGGATATGTCATTCTCGAATTTAATGGCCTCGTCGGTAGTTTGAGGATAATTCTTAATGACAAAATTAGTATCAAACGTTCCCTTTCTTGTATTCAAGTAAAATTTGATATCATCTTTGATCAATGCCGTGACCAAACCTTTTGGTAATTGCTTACCTTCTTGCTTTAAATCTTGCAACAAATAAGAGTAATGTCTGGATTCGTCTTCTCTTTCACGTTTAATGAGTTCTTCCGGATCGATAACTCTCACTTCTTTATCTCCAAGTTTTTCAGCAATTTTGGTAATAAACTCGTTCTGATGAACGTATGGAACAACGTAGAACTTATATTTTTCTGCATCTTTGGTGGAGATTAACTTACTACGTCTCTTTAATCCGCTTGTGATCTCATATTCTTCAAATTCCTTCTCTGTAAAACTGTTCTTGGTCTTTTTTTTGTCTAATCTATTTCCGGCAACGTATAGCACCCCCGAAGCAAAAATGAACATATAGAAGAGGAAACGTAATTTCGGTGGTTCGTTTTTTGCATTGGTCGAGTAAAATTGAGCTCTCAGAGGCATAAAAGGCGATGGTTTTAAATGAGTAATTGGTATACGAGCATTGCGCATACCACGGATACTATTTTTAAACAACTGACTTGATCTAAACATCTTTGTATCTGCTAACAATTGCAGAAAGAAGGGTGTAGGCCTTAGCATCCGGGATTTTTCAGCTATTTCCCAGGACCACTGACCACCAATACTGCACGTGACCATTCCATAAATTTTTCAGACTAAAAATTATATCAAATCGACAAGAACTGGTATACGGTAAAACAAATTAGCAATTAATAGTAATGTCGTTGGTTCATTTAGCTAATTTCTGCAGTCATATTAAGAACGTTACTAACGTTCATGTTGCTACCACCTCGGTGCCATTTAGCCGTTTACATTTACAAGTTGCATTAGGATTATATAAGGAAGGCTTTATATCTTCTATTCAAAAAGGTTCAACCACGGGCCCTGATTTAAAACCAGTTGAAGTTACACCAGACAATATATCCACTCGTCGTTTGTGGTTGGGGTTAAAATACCGTAACAATCAGTCGGTAATTAGAGATTTTTCGTTGGTACTGAAGCCAGGCCGTAAAGTTAACTTAACTCCTACTGAAATCAAAGCTCTTGCATCTGGATTACCAGTCAGATTTATTAAGCCATTACAGCCAGCAGAATGTATTTTTGTAAGGACATCAGCAAACGAAGTTTTAGAAGTGCAAGAGGCTGCCAAGAAGGATTTGAAGGGAATGGTTTTATGTCGTATTAAATGATTAAATGAAATTAAAACTGTAGTGTGTACATAGTAATATTTAATTGTATAAATAGAATAGATATATTCGATATTGATATAACTATAAATGTAGACTTAGAGGGATATTTTTTGAGTGTTATTGGTCGCATTCCAAAGTCTCATATCCACTTGCCAGCCTTTCCACACCATGAGTTTCTCTCTGAAGTCGTCAGTGTGCGAGAAGCTAGCGAAGTTTTGTTGAGATACTGAAGCATAGTCGTTTTGAGTGAAAACAGGCTTTGCAGGCTTGATTTGTTGTTTCTGTGGAGAGCCTTTTGTGACTTCGGACGTCGATGTAGACTGGGGAGCATTTTTTAATTGGCTTTCTAATTCGACAATTCTATCTTGCAAATCCATACGTGACAATTTTAGATCCGTGTTTTCATCTCTCAACTTCTTAATGGTTGATTTTTGTTGTTCGATTGTATCTTTTAATGAAGCAATTTCATCGTCTCCAGCAACGCTAGCCACCAGATCTATCCTATCATCAGTCAATTGTGCTTCTTCTGCTTCATTCTTAATCTTTGTCTTTTCATCATTTCCATTTTCTTTTTTATCATTACTTGGAGCTTCAGTACCGATATCAACGGCTTCATCTTGCACTTCTTCTGTACTTGTCTCCTTTTTACTACTATCCGTATCTTTATTGGCTACAGGATCTTCTTTGGAATCTTCGATTTCTTGACTATCCTTCACGCTTTCCACTTTCAGTTCACTTTCCTGAGCGTCATTAGCTGTCAGCTCATCGTTCGTATCATCTTTCAGTTCAACTTTCACATCATCTGCTGTTTTTAGTTCACTATTCGCATCCTCTTTCGCAACATCTTCAACTTTGCTCTCATCTTTTGCAGTATCCAGCTTGTTCTCTTCAGATTTCTCTGGCTCTTTACTAGCAGCTTCCTCGTCTTGTTTCTTATCTTCTTTCTTCGATTCGTCACCATCTACTTTTTTAGTTTCACTATCAGTCTGAGTATCATTTGTGACATCCTTGCTATCGGTTTCATCATTTTCCGCCGTATCTTCTTCCTTATCTTCCTTTCCCTTCTTTGATTTCTTCTTGGACTTCTTTTTCTTCTTCTTCAATTCCTCGAATTTCTTACGAGCTGCTTCCAATCTTTCTTCCTTGGATAATTCCTGTTCGTCGCCGCTTAATACAGCAGCATCTTGCTCAGTATTAGGAGATGACATATTCTTACTGTAGATAATGATAAGTCTAAGTCTAGTAGTACGTGATCAGTTCGAAAATCAACACAGATAATATGATCACGTGAAAACGTTTACTAAGTTTGTGTCACTATCAGAATCATAGTGATAGTTCATCCATAGATGAGTTCAGGGAACATAGTTCAACAGAGTAGACTACTACATTATTGAAAATTGGTAATAATACCTACTGAATGTCTAAAACAGAATGCATGGTTGAATCTACAACAGGATTTAATGGGGAGGACGTTTCGCTCAGGTCATTGACAAAAGAGGGTAAGCTGTTCAACAATATTGCAGGAAATGGAGATGTAAAAACAGGAACAAGGAGTACGGCCTATGATACGGGAGAAGAGATAAGCCAGATCATACACAGACCGAAATACAAGCTGAAAAAGTCAGAGCTTAGTACCAATGAGTCCACCGCACTCATGTATGCTTCGGAAGCTAATCCAGATGATTTTCCAGATGGAGGACTAGCGGCGTATTTAGTATTATTTGGGTCGTTTATGGGGCTAATTGCTGATTTTGGTATTGCCAATTCGCTTGGTGCTATTCAGAGTTATGTTACTAGCCACCAGTTGGAAAACGTTAGTGAATCTACGGCATCTTGGGTGTTCAGTATGCATTTAGGGGTTATGTATTTTGGAAATGTCATATTCGGATCGTTATTTGATAAATTTGGTGCTAGAAAGTTGCTAATTGCTGGTACTATTGTGATGTGTGGAGGATTATTTTGTACCGCAGAATCAACCACAGTTGTCCAGTTCATATTGTCATTTGGTATTACCACTGCAATAGGAACATCTTTAGCAATGCCTGCTTTGATTGCTGTTGTAACACATTGGTTCTTGAGACGCAGAGCTATGGCATGTCTGATAGCCACAATTGGGGGTTTGGTCGGTGCGTCATGTATTGCAGTTATGTTGCAAAATTTATACGTTGAAGTCGGATTTAAATGGGCTATTCGGATATTGTCATTCTTTTGTATGGCATGTATGTGTGTTTCCATTATTTTTGTGAAGGAAAGAAAGTCAGAACCAAGCTTACAGAATGGACTGACGGACGTCCAAATTCATACAGACACCGAAACATCCAAGAACCATAAGATTGCTTATAGAGTCACCCAGTTTTTTGATGGTATTTTTGACTTTTCAATGTTCAAAGACATCAGATTTATTTTGTTGACTATGGCTGTGTTCTTTTCCGAGATTGTGTCTCTTTCTACTCTTACATACTTGACATCCTATGCTATTGCTTATGATGTTTCTGACTCATCTGCATACTTGTTAATTACACTTGTCAACGTTTGTGGCATTCCAGCAAGACTTGTTCTGGGAATCATTGCTGATTACTACGGCAGGTTCAATGTAATGGTTGCCAGTTCCATATTAACCACCATCACTATCTTTGGTCTCTGGCTACCAGCAAAAGGGAATATGAGCCTACTTTATGCCTTCAGTATTTTATTCGGAGTGGTTACTTCTGCAAACATAAGTCTCATCGGCCCTACCATCGGCCAGATTACATCTGCGGAAAAATTTGGTCAGTGCTATGGTATGTGCTATTTCTGCTTGTCATTCCTTACCATTTTGGGGATGCTTTTTTCCTCGTTAGTCATAGGCTCTGGAACATTAGTCGAGTACAGGAACTTCATATTCTATGAAGGCGGGATTTCTATTGGATCTGTGATATTCTGGATTTTGGCCCGTTATTCTGGCGTTGGGTGGAATTGGTGCAAATTTTAAAACCACCCTATCGGTTTGTAATGGAGTTCATTTCAGCTTCCAAACGGCTCACTCTTCTCGCATGATTACTAGCCAATTATAGATGGTTTATTTGAGATAATGCTAGTAGCGAAACCCTAAGAACATACCGGTTTAAACCAACTAAGCAGCACGATGAAAATAGAATTTCGGAGGCACCCCCTCCACTAGTTTTTTTCGGCCCGACTGCATGCTCGGTGTTTAGTTGTTTAAAAGCGTTTTAATCACAGGGTATCCCAACGTTCAGTCGATACCAGCTTCTGGCATATGCGTTATATATTCAGGCTACTTATAGATTATGCATATTGTTTTCTGCAATTCGCATGTTACAGTCATGTGGGTACCTCTAAGGTATGTTAAATTTGCGAGATTCACCGACTAATTGGCCTATGAAGCTCAATCATTTAACCTTCATGATAAAAAAATTATGCGTATTCTTTGTGGTTGACGTAGATACGAAAGATCCCAAGTCATATTTTGACATACATGGCTCGGATTTGGTGTCGTACATTATATTTATTTTAATTTTGATTTGTATATTGTATTGCAACATTTCATGCATTATGACTCTTCTTGATAAGCATCGCAGTTTCAAAACCGATTATATACCGTAATAGATACTGAACACATATACAAATCACGTGAATAATACATAAAGTAAACCGGAGAATAACCCGCATGAATCAAGGAATTTTTGATATATCCGACTCTGAAGGATTCAGCGAAAAACTACCTTGATGGTTTTTTTCCATATCAAAGGAAGGTATAGAAGTTTTAGTACAAAATTTTCAAAAAGTATTATATTAAGGAATTTTAAACCAATTTTTATTAGAAGTATTCAGCGTGGACTGCATCAGACATACCTAATACGAGATTCCTTGGTGGTTATTGCATAAAAAAGGATTTTCAGAAGATATTTATTAACATTAATAAGTATACTTAAGGATTGTATTATAAAAGGAGAATTATAACCGAGTAATTGACAAATTTTGGCATAGAATCATAAATATTACTTCATTGTTTCGAGTAAGTACAAACAAATTTGTGTAAACAATAAATAAAACAAGATGCAAAGGTTTATTGATGATCTTTTAGTGAAGAGAGAAACATGCCCGGTTGATAATGAATACGACGGACAAAAAATGGGAGCTAGAATCTCAGCCGTTTTTGTTATTCTAGTTGGTTCAGCATTTGGGGCTTTTTTCCCTATCTTATCTTCGAGATACTCATTTATTCGTTTACCTTCATGGTGTTTCTTCATAGCTAAGTATTTTGGGTCAGGAGTTATTGTGGCTACGGCTTTCATCCACTTATTGGAGCCTGCCAGTGATTCTTTGGGGGAAGAATGTCTTGGAGGAACATTCGTTGAGTATCCATGGGCATTTGGTATTGCTTTGATGTCGTTGTTTGCTATGTTTTTTATTGAGTTAATCTCGTTTCACTACGTTGACATGAAAATCGAAAAAGAATCCTCAGATGGCCACTCACACTCACATTTTGGCTCCTCAGATATGTATCTTAAAAAAGACGAATCAGATGAAGAAGAAGAGATTGAAAACAAACCAACACCACAAGTTAATCCATACCCTCAACATTTCCAACATGCTGCAGAACACCAAGACCCAGAAGTTCTTGGAACACCAGTTGAAGACGTAAACAAGGAGCAATATTATGGTCA
This sequence comes from Debaryomyces fabryi, assembly GCF_001447935.2. Lineage (NCBI taxonomy): Eukaryota > Fungi > Ascomycota > Pichiomycetes > Serinales > Debaryomycetaceae > Debaryomyces > Debaryomyces fabryi. The sequence goes on from NW_015385430.1 coordinate 99,506, forward strand.
ATTACTTTCCGTTTTCATTTTGGAATTCGGTATTCTTTTCCATTCTGCATTTACCGGGTTAGCCTTAGCTGTTGCAGGGGATGAATTTGTTTCCTTATATATTGTATTGGTCTTTCACCAAATGTTCGAAGGTTTAGGTTTAGGTGCAAGAATTGCTACGATCGACTGGCCAAAGAAAAGAAGATGGACCCCATGGTTTTTAGCTCTTGCTTACACTTTAACCACCCCAATTGCCATTTCCATTGGTCTTGGTGTAAGAACTTCGTATCCTCCTGGGTCAAGAAAAGCATTAATTACAAACGGTGTTTGTGACTCCATTGCTGCTGGTATTTTGTTCTACAGTGGTATCGTCGAATTAATGGCTCATGAATTCTTATATTCTAATCAATTTAAAGGTCCTAATGGATTTAGAAACATTATGGCAGCATTCATGGTTATGTGTTTGGGTGCTGGTTTAATGGCATTATTAGGAAAGTGGGCTTAGGCTCTTTATAGATATACATTCGTATTAATAGATTAATAAATACATATATAATTGAAGTAATTAAAATGTCGCGTATAAATTTCGAAAATGCGACATCCCACGTACTTTACGACACATCAACTCCCGACGATTATTTAGGGAGAATAGTAATAACAAGTACTCTACCAACAACCTAATAACAAGGCTGCGAGATAAAATAAACTTGACTATGGCCGAAGCAGAAAACATAACCCCTCCTTCCTCCGCTACACCAAATGACTATATCGAAAGTCTAACTCCTGAGCAAGTTGAACACGACCAGAAAATCGGTATCAAGGCGATTAGATTGTTTTTGCAGAGCAAAACATCGTACGACGTGTTACCAGTTAGTTATAGATTAATAGTCTTAGATACGTCATTGTTGGTTAAAAAGTCATTGAATATCTTGTTACAGAACAACATTGTATCAGCTCCTTTGTGGAACAACAAGACGTCAAGATTTGCAGGATTGTTAACTTCGTCCGACTTTATCAATGTTATCCAATACTACTTTCAATTCCCTGAAAAATTCGATCTTGTGGACCAGTTAACATTGAACGGATTAAGAGATATCGAAAAAGCTATTGGGGTGGACCAAATCGAAACGGCGTCCATCCATCCATTTAAGTCGTTATACGAAGCATGTGTTAAAATGATAGACTCCAAGGCAAGAAGAATTCCATTGATTGATGAGGATGAAAAAACTCATAGAGAAATTGTTGTTTCTGTTTTAACCCAGTACAGAATTTTGAAGTTCGTTGCATTAAATTGTAAGGAAACTAAGATGTTACTAAAGCCAATTAAGAATTTACAAGGATTAGGAACTATCAAGGATATAGCGACCTGTACGATGGATACACCTGTTATTGATGTCATTCATTTATTAACCCAAAAATCAGTATCTTCTGTTCCAATAGTGGATGAACAAGGTAAATTGATCAACGTTTATGAAGCTGTTGATGTGTTGGGATTAGTTAAAGGTGGTATATACAATGATTTGGTTTTAAGCGTGGGTGATGCATTATTGAGAAGACCCGAGGATTTTGAAGGTGTTCATACTTGTACTTTGAATGATAGATTAAGTACCATAATGGACACGATTAGAAAGTCAAGACTACACAGATTATTTGTGGTAGACGATGAAGGTAAGTTAGTGTCTGTTATAACGCTAAGCGATATTTTAAACTACATTTTATTTGGTGAAGATTAGTTCTTCATCATATACCTTCATGCATTACGATTTGTTAATTTTTAATTCATTATGTATTCATTAATATAGTAACTTCATATAACCTTTAAACTACCATTGTACTTGTAAAGTCATATAGTGAAGTGGTGGGGGAGATAACGACCCAAAATTTCGAGTCGTACGAGCATCGAAATGTTATCGAGATTATTGACCATTAGTAATATACTTTCTTCGACATAGATAAACATCATATATTATTTAATTGGCTTCCTATTGTATTAATATAGAAGAAAACACATGGATATATAAGTCTATTTTGTTACGTGGTACTAAATATAAGAAAGGCCACTATGCTTGAGGATACTGGTGAAAATTTTGATCACACTGGGCAAGATGAATTCGAGGACAATAGGATGATACCATGGTCAAAGAAAGTTAACTTACCACAAACAACATATAGAGCAACATTAGTTGGGTTATTTATTGGATCTATAGTCTTAATTTCTAATTTCCAATTTGGCTTACAAACTGGCTGGGTTTCTATGATGTCCTTACCTTCCGCACTATTGGGGTTTGCTATTTTCAAGATGTCTCCATATTCTAGAACATTCACGGACACAGAAAATGTTTTCGTCCAAAGTGTTGCTGTTGCAGTAGGGACAGGACCCCTAGCATATGGATTAATAGGAATTATACCTGCGATTGAAAAGTTCTTAACAGAAGAAGAATCGGGATTGGGAATCAAGTTGCAATTATCTTTATCACAATTAATGATATGGTCTACAGGCTTAGCATTGTTTGGTGTTTTTTTTGCTGTTCCTTTAAGAAAGCAAGTTATAATAAACGAAAAATTACCATTCCCATCAGGAAGTGCTACTGCGACTTTGATATCAGTATTGCATGGAACGGAAGTGTACAATGAAGATAAGATACTTATGGAGAACGAAGCTATTGATAATTCTAAACAAGTTGACGCACCCGAAGCTCTTGTAAACTCCTCGGGAAATATTATGAATACTGTGACGACATCTGATGAACTAAAGAAATTGATTGACGAGGAATCTTATAAATCGAACGTCAATTCCCTATTATACACATTTTCAGTATCAGCAATATATACATTGCTAACATATTTCGTTCCTATATTGAGAAACTTGCCAATATTTGGTTCATATCTTTCTAAGAATTATAAATGGAATTTCCAACCGTCGCCTGCATACATTGGACAGGGCATTATAATGGGGTTACCAACTGTTTCCTACATGCTATTTGGTGCTATACTAGGATGGGCTATATTAGCACCTCTTGCTAAATATAAAGGATGGGCACCTGGCGAAATTGACAACTGGGTCAGTGGAGGTCAAGGATGGATCTTATGGATCAGTTTAAGCGTCATGATAAGCGATTCAGTAGTTTCATTTATGGTAGTTACCTGTAAATCGTTGTCCAGTGGAATATCTAGTGCAAGGGAGTTTAACAGAAGAAGAAATCTTCATTATGAAGGAAATGTTGAAATGCAGCAGTCATTATTGGAGAATGAACAATCAGAGCTGGAGTCTTATGAAACGGGGAGCGATGATTACATGTCAGAATCCAGAATATCACCTTTGAACATACCCGAGGAGATTGACGTGGATCCGCAGCACCTAGTTAGTTCAAAGATAACCTTACTCGGTATAATAATTTCTTCTGTCGTTTGTATTGTTGCTGTCAGATTAGTATTTGGTTCTATTATTCCATATTACGCTACAATAGTTGCAATAATTTTGGCACTTTTTCTCTCTGTTATGGGCGTAAGAGCCCTCGGCGAAACTGACTTAAACCCAGTCAGTGGTATTGGCAAGCTTTCGCAATTACTTTTCGCATTGATTATTCCTTCGGATCATCCATCCAAAATTTTGATCAATTTGGTTGCAGGTGGGATTGCTGAAGCAGGAGCACAACAAGCGGGAGATTTAATGCAAGATTTGAAAACTGGTCATTTAATAGGAGCTTCACCTAAAGCCCAGTTTATTGCTCAGTTAATAGGAACGGTATATTCTGTATTTTTGAGCAGTGTGATGTATAAGGTGTATAACAAGGTTTATCAAATACCGAGTGATTTATTCAGAGTTCCAACGGCTGTTATCTGGATTGATTGCTCGAGATTAGTCACTGGTGATGGTTTGCCTCCAAAAGCATTTGAATTTTCTATTTTTTTTGGGCTTATTTTTGCAGTTATTTCTTTGGCTAAGAATATTATGCCAAGTACTTCAAAGCTTTACAAATATTTAGTTTACCTACCCAATGGAGTGGCAGTTGGTATTGGAATTTATAATACACCTAACTTTACAATTGCAAGATTTATTGGCGGTGTGCTAGCATACTGGTGGATTAATCACAAGCCTCAGTCACAAAGTGGTTCCGATAACAAGATTGGGATGATAATATTTAGTAGTGGTTTGGTTTTAGGAGAGGGCCTTTTGAGTGGATTTACTATGATATTGACAAGCCTAGGTGTTCATCATTTTTAGACGAATGTTATTGGAATGATATAGAGGGACGTATTACAGTAATCCTAAGTTTTACTAATTAGACTTATATTTACATAGTAGGGGAAGCAACCAAAAGTTAAATATATTAAAGAACTGACTTTGAAATTAAATCTTAAGTCTAGATATACATACACAGATTAAATACAAGTATCATATATTATTTTTCAATTAGCGTTTCTCTCCTTGTCAGCTCCAATTCTTTGATTAATCAAATAAATAGCCATTTGAATAGATTGTAATGAGCCAGTCAAAGTTAATTTTCTGATATTAGTTAAACCTTTTCCACCACCAAGCATAATAGATTGACGTTGGTCAGGCTCAATTTTCACATATGTACATCCACTATTTTCACGAATTTGCTTTATATTATTACCTCCTTTTCCGATAACCGAACCAATGTTGGCGTTTGCAACAAAAACATCTTCATTAAATTTATCAGAGCTAGAGCCGACCTGAACAGGAGGATTAGTTATTACATCACCTATCATATTATTACCATGCTCGTCTGTGTATTGATTCTGAGGTGGAAGAGTCATACTGGAGGTAGGAGCAGGAGTGGCAACATACTGATGTTGCGGATGAATTGATGGTTGAAACATCATTTGAAAATTATATGGTTGCTTAGGTTGTTGTGTATAAGGATTTGCATTATCTTTCATCGGAGCCATCCCTTGCATAGCTAAAGGATTAGCTCCACCCATTGCCATCATATTGGAATTCGAGGGCATCATGGGCATGTTTATCATATTATTATTCATATTATTATTCATATTAGTGTGATGGTAATTAGCAGGATTGTAGAACACTACTTTATTTTTCTTTAAGCAATCTTTATGTTCTATGACGACTTGTGAAATGTAATAGATTGCAATATGGATTGCATCACCCACTCCAGTTATTGATAATATTCTATCAGTGGAGTATGGCAATGGTTGTTCGGCAGCCTTTAACTTAGCAGCAGAATTTTCTTCTATTTCTCTGAATTTAACACCTTGTTTACCAATAATATAGCCGACCATTGGATGCGGAATCAACAATTTCAAATTGTATTGTCTACTAAGCATCGAGGCAGGCTCATCTTCTGGTTCTTCCAATATTGTTCTTGTTATTAACCCAAATGCTCGTGCTACATTTTCAGCCGGACCTCTAACCAGGACGATTCTTTCTGGTACGTTCTTTAAGTTTTCGCTAACGTTAATTCTCACATTTGCCTTATCTCTAATATGGTTGATTTTTTCTCCTTTTTTGCCCACAACAGTACTCGCTTCTTTCACAGGACAATACATTCTAAACATGACATACGTTGGGTCTCCTTCTTTCTCTCTATGATTCGAGACTGGCTTTGACGATGCGTCTGTTGTTGTTGAGACATCTTGGGCAAAACCTTCTTCTTCATTATTAGTCGTTTTAGGCGATTCCTCTGTCTCTTGCTTCTCTTCACTTGGTGTGGTAGATTCTCCTGTTATACCATTGATAACTGGTGCTGTATGTGCTACTTCTTGTTGTTTATCATTCAACGCCAATTGCTCACTATCCAATGCCACTCTTTTATTTAGTTGGTCATCGGATGAAGATTCCAAGTCCTCATTCTTACGCTTCAATATATTATTATTTTCCGACATCTTGACCAAATATTTATCTTGGATTAATTGATGAACTTGACGTATACATTGATAGTAATAAATAATTATCAATTCTGAATTGACTAACAAAATGAGTGAAGATTTTCCACATGCCATTTTGTGATACTTTTTTTATTTACTATTAACATAGATCAATACTATACAATACTATACAATAAACCGGCTGTGAAGTCGATGGGAAAGAAGTAAGTTATAATGACAGTTGCTGTTGTAACTGCCACTGCCTTTTGCGCTCTTCTTCTTTGGCCTTTTGGTAATGTTCATCTCTCTTGTCTTGAAGTCTTCCTAAGAATTCTTGCTTATCTAAATAACCACCCTTATTATGCATAGATAAGTCGTCCTTTAACTTTTTCTTATCAACGAAACTAGCCCAATCTAAACGAGACTTTTCCAATGTAGATAGCTTCTGTTTCTTGTTGCCATACGTCGATAAGAATTTGTCGATCAAGGATGGTCTCTTAAGCTTAATGCGAAGTTCTGTTGGCTCTGAAGTTCCTGGTATGGTTCGAATTACAGGCACAAAAGAACGTGTGACGGTTGAATTATCAGTCTTATTAGCTGTTATGCCTTTTGTAGAGTTGAAATACGCTTTCGCCTCCGCTGAATCCGCATCCACTAGTTTGGATTCCGTGATAACTTTTCCTGCAAATGTATACGATGATTCAATCTTTACCTTCTGTGGATTAAGAGAATTATCTTCCTGAGGTTTGTCGTCTGAAATGGTATTAGTATCATGCTTTGGGTTTCGATTATTACTCTCGTTCTGAGATTCTTCTTTTTCAATGGACGTTTTCCAGTCATCAGGCGTCCCACTCTTGCTCTTCCGTTGCAAGTCATTAAATATGGCATCAACATCTATATTTTGGCTAACATCATCCGTTTTTATTAACCCCTGCCTTATTTGATTGATTCCGGTGTTGGGTCCGTACTTCTCTTGGTGCCTTTGACTTCTTGTTTTAATGAGTCTGTCTTGGAGCGTAGCATTTTCTATAGAGGAATAGTCTGGTTGTGCTTCATGATCACTTTCTTCTTCACTGGCTTCTTTTTCCTCTTCAACTTTGGCTTCGGGGTCATAGTCTTCGTCTTCTTCTTCATCATATTCTTCATCTTCAATATCAGATTTCTTTACAGAACCTTCATCAATGGGCTGCTTTCCTTTGTTGGGTATTTCATTGGTACGTGCGGCCTTTTGTTTACTCATTTGTATAACTTTTACTGGTTTAATAGTAAGATAAACCGATATCTTTTGGTGCCATACTTCCAAAAGGCAGGATTTTTTTTGGGGGTGCGGTCTCGATTACACACCCACAGAATTAGAAAATGGAGTATATATATGTAAAGTATGTCTCTTTTTTATCAATATTAGTAATATTGAATATGAGAATGACTGAAGTTAATACATTCATTGCCGACTCGAATGCACCTATAATTGTGTTATCTGCTAAGAAACACTTTGAACAATTACCAACAAAAGACGCTAAACTTTATGCTCATTACCTTTCAAGAGCCTCCCACTATGGTACTAGAGCCGTTTTAAGATCAGTTTCGCCAGAGAGCGAAGCAATTTATGATTTGGTTTTATCAATTCATAGACATTTAGGCGAGCCAGACACTAACGAGGAGTATGAAGCTCTTTTAAGCAAGGGAACAACCAAGGAATCACAAGCAGTACCGCACTACTTGGAATATGCTTCCCAATTTTTGTCAAACTTAGGTAATTATAAGTCATTCGGAGACAAGAAATTTATTCCTAAGTTGTCTGCAGAAGAATTTGATACATTAATTTCTGAGGGAATCAATGATGATTCCATTACCTCGGCATATCAGAAAGTTCGTGATGCTATGTATGATACGACTACCAATTTATTAGGATGGCCAGAAAATGGTCAGTTGTCTAACTACTATCCTAATTCTCCAGAAATTACAAAGGACGAGGCAGAAGCTGTTAATGCTGCTCTTGCCAACAAAGGTATCATGCCGGAAAATACGAGGGTAAAGAAAATTTCGAACAAGGAGTTCGTAGTTTTAGTTGCTAGTTCTGAAACTGAAAACACAACTACAAACTACCCAAAGGAAAAACTCTCTTTAGATAATGGGGCTTCGTTAGTCATTACGTTTGGTGACCATAATGCTGAATTTAAGCAAATCGTAGACAACATGAAGCAAGCTGCAAAATATGCTGCAAATGACACCCAACGTAAGATGATTAATCATTATGTTGAATCATTTAAAACTGGTAATATGATTGCTCATAAGTCGTCTCAAATCGAATGGGTCAAGGATTTGAAGCCTCTGGTGGAATCCAATATAGGGTTCATCGAGACATATAGGGACCCTTCTGGCGTTAGAGGTGAATGGGAGGGTTTGGTTGCTATGGTTAATCAAGACCGTACTGCTAAATTTTCCACCTTAGTGGAAAATGCAGCTAGATTAATTCCGTATTTGCCTTGGGACAAGATTTATGAAAAGGACACATTTACTCCTCCAGATTTTACATCTTTAGAAGTTTTAACATTTGCTGGATCAGGTGTCCCTGCCGGTATTAACATCCCAAACTACGATGATGTTAGATTGAACGTTGGTTTCAAAAATGTTTCTTTAGGAAATGTCTTATCGGCAAATCCTAAAAAGCCTAAAAAAGAAGAAGTGATTACCTTCCTCGAGGATGACATGCAAGCCAAATTCCGTAAATGGAGAGATGATGCCTTTGAAATACAAGTTGGATTACACGAGCTTTTGGGACATGGTACAGGTAAATTATTGCAAGAAGTGTCCCCAGGTGAATACAATTTTGATAAATCAAATCCTAATATCCATTCTTACTATAAGCCAACTGATACTTGGGGTTCACTTTTCAGTGCAGTTGCAGGTTCGTTCGAAGAATGTAGAGCTGAATTGGTTGCATTATACCTCATTCTTAAAAAACCCTTAGAGGTATTACCGATTTTCGGTGTTTCAGATGAAAAAGACCAGAAAGAAATTATTTTGATCGCTGCCGTATTAATGTGCCGTGCCGGTTTGTTAGGATTAGAATTCTGGGATCCATCATCTCGTAAATGGGGCCAACCTCACATGCAAGCTCGTTTTGGTATTTTCAAATCCTTGCACAAGAGTGGTGTTTGCAAGCTTGAATTCAGCGAGGAAAACATGGATGACTTGACAATCACTTTTGACGAATCCAAATTAGACAACAAAGCAGTAGATGTTTTAGGCGATTTCTTATTAAATTTGCATGTCTACAAAAGTACAGGTGATGTATCTAAAGGTGTTGCATACTACAATGATATGACTAATGTTACTGATGAATACAGTAGATTTAGACCTATCATTTTACGTAAAAAATTACCACGTAAACAATTGATCCAAGCTAACACGTTTGCAAACGATTCAGGAGAAGTTGAAGTAAGAGAATATGAAGAGTCTGAAGTAGGTATGATTCAAAGTTTCGTTGATAGAAATGTATAGTAAACAAACCAATCAAAAAGATCAAATGATCTTTTACAGGAAAGTAAAATAATCAGTATTAAATCACGTGAATCTATGATATTTCGGACGTAATTTGAAATTTTAACCTGTAGATGTTGAAGATATGTTTATCACACAGTTGTCTAATTTTATAAGAATATAGATATCCATTTAGTTGTTGAATCTCACATGTTGCTACCTATACATCGAGTGAAACCGTCTTTTTTGTTTCTGTATAGTTCAAATGTCGGGATTTTTAGGACTCTACATACGAAAATACCGACTAGACTAGCTATATCAAATGCGAGTGTGATATACAGAAGAACATTTCCATACACAGCAAATACTTCCATAGTATTTCCAGAAAAAGGTAGTGCAATTTCTGGCCAAATAAGACAATTTTCAAACTCACAGGTCGTTGGTAATGCTTCAAATACATCAAGTAAGGAAGAATTAATAAAGTCATTACAAAATTCCAACTCTTTGAAGAACCATTTGGAATTCACTAAAATAAGGAAACGTGAATTGAGAGAGGAAGAGAAGGAGCAACAGAAAAAGGACCGAAAACCATTTCGAGAAAATATAAAAACAATATTTCGAATATTGAAATTGGGAAGGCCTGATTTGAAACTTTTCCTCTATGCATTAGGGTTTATTTTGTTTGCAGTTTTATATCCGACAACAGCAGTTAAATTAGTCGGTTCTGCTATCGATGCTTTTAATAATAATATGAAAGATAGCGATGGAACTTTATTGATTTGGGGGTATAAGTATTCTACAGTTTTCAGCTTTATGGTACCATTTATGTGTCTTAGTGCTGTTTGCTTTTGGGCCAGAATATGGGTTTTGAAAGTCTTGGGTGAAAGATTAGTTGCTAGATTAAGATTGAGAGTCATGAAGCATTTATTAAGACATGATGCCAAATTCTATGATAATGAAAAACATAAAGTTGGTGACTTGATATCTAGATTATCAAGTGATGCGTATGTTGTTTCAAGATCGATTACAAATAATTTACCTGATGGCTTGAAAAATGTTTTATTTGGTATAATTAGTTCTTACATGATGTTTTCTATAAATCCTATGTTATTTGGTATTATGTTATTAATTTCTCCACCAATTACATTCGGATCAGTATGGTATGGTGAAAAGATTCGTGCTTTATCTACAAGATTGCAGAATGCAACGGCAGGGCTTACTAAGGTGAGTGAAGAAACTCTTAATTCAGTTAAATTGGTTCAGGCGTTTACTGGTGAACAAAAAGAATTGACTAAATATTCTGATCAACTTAGAAATGTTATTAATGTGGCCAAAAAAGAAGCACTTGCTCAATCAAACTACCTGGTTTCAATTTATAGTTTGTACCATACTGGTTATTTGTCATGTATTGCTATAGGTGTCTACTTGATTATAAATGGACAAATGACAACTGGTGATGTTGTTGCTTTCACAATGTACCTGGAGTTATTCAATCTGGCGTTATACAGTTTAACAACGACTTATATGGAATTGATGAAAGGTTCTGGTGCGGGTATAAAATTGTTTGAATTGATCGACTATGATAACGATGTTCCTCCTATAAAAGGAAATAAGTTGCCTCCAGGATTATCCAATAGTATTGAATTCAAGGATGTTGTTTTCAGCTACTCTAGCAGACCATATGATAAGATTTTCAACGAATGTTCGTTTCATATACCAGCATCATCAACTACATGCTTTGTTGCACCTTCTGGATGTGGGAAGTCGACAGTTGCCTCTTTGCTATTAAGATCATATAACATTAATAGTGGTGAGATTCTTATTGGGGGCAGAAATATCAACGACTTTCAAGTTCGAGACTTAAGAAGATCCATAATCGGAATTGTACAACAGGAACCAGTATTATTATCAGGAACCATTTTGGAAAATATCGTTTATGGGCTAACTCCTTCTCAAATAAGTCAGTTGACAATGGAAGATGTTAAATTTGCTGCTAGACAGGCAAATTGCCATGACTTCATTATGTCTCTTCCGGATGGATATGACACCATCATTGGCTCTCGTGGAGCATCATTATCAGGGGGTCAAAAGCAACGTGTGGCCATTGCTAGAGCGTTGATTAAGAAACCATCAATTTTGATATTAGATGAAGCGACATCGGCTTTGGATTCTAGACTGGAAAGTCTTATTAACGAAACATTAAAAGAATTAACATCCCAAGGCAAAATGACTATCATTTCCATTGCTCATAGACTATCCACTATTTCAAAATCTGAAAACATTATTGTTTTAGGTAAACAAGGAAAGGTCGTTGAACAGGGAAGATTCGTCGAATTGTATAGTGATCCAAAATCTGAATTATCTACGTTACTTGATAACTCGGGCCTCAAGGATTCCGACGAAAATGCGGAGCAAACCGAGGCCGAAGAAGTAGAGAGAGTATCAGAAGAGAATAAGGCAAGTGAACTTGAAATAATTAGATCCATGATCGATGATTTACCAGTTGAGTTGCGTGCTCAACTTGCAGACCAAATATCCAAGGAAGTGGACGAAGATAAGAACGCTGCCTTGTCAGAATCAAAAATTTCTTCTGATAAGATTGTTTCATAGTTTAGATTTCTTCGCTGCCTTCGAATCGCTTGTATATAGTAATAACCACGCATGTCAATAGACTATACGTTTTCAATATTTCTTTAGTAAGGTTATAGAATTAAATAAAACATTCCTACTGTAACTACAAATATCCAAATTGATATTTAAGACTGCAATATTTTTATTGAAACTTCTATACTGTTTGATGTTTCCTCCATAAACAAGGAAATATTAGACATAATTTCATGTTACCATAAAGGGCAAGACTTGAACCTGCGGATTAAAACATAATTCATAACCTCTTAATTTACCTTGATTTATTTATCTAAAGACTTAGCTTCTAATTGTTGACCGTTTTCAATCTTAATAGCCTTGACTTCGGTAAGACCTCTTCTTTCAGCGGCAACCTTAAATTCTGGCTTTAAAGCACTTCTGACGGCCTTAGCAGAGAGAGCTAAAGCTCTGTTTAATGAGATACCGGCTTGTTTGTAGGCAGACATGTTTGATTATTTAATTGTAATTGAATAATTGAAAGGTATTCTTGATTAAACTTAAGTCAAGTTTTCGTTCGGTCGTGGATCGGGATTTAATTGGTGAAATATTACTGATGCTAAAATTTACGCGCAAATAAAAATAAAGAGTAGCAATTCTAAGTAAATATGAGACTGTGTAGTAATGATTGCAAAATATATAGACATGTAAATGTATGTTTATCTAAATGTTAGGTTCTAATTACCTCTTTTAGAGTTCAACCAGTTGATAAAATCAAAAAACATCGAAGCCTGGATTTTACTATTAGGTTTTTTCACCCAGCTCTTCAAAGTGTGGGCGTATAAATCAATAATTTTGTCCAAGTACAGCTCGTCCACTAAGATTAAGCTCTTGGCCACAATGATACAGGATTGGCTACAAGCTAGCGAATGTGCTTGGTTGGAGGACTTATTTGAATCAGCTTCCTCCTGTAACCATTCAATAAGACTCATCAATGATTCCTTATAGTTAGATTGCTCTGGTTTGGATGGGAAGTTTAATTTCAACTCATCAATAGTCAACTTCGTCTTGCTCAATTTTGTTTTCAACAACTTGTGCGCTTTGACCCCCAAGTTCTTGTCCATGGTCAAGTTAATTAATATAATCAAAGGTTTTATCATGGACAAGTTTAGGTAGGAGGTAGGCTGGTTTTTGTTGAACAATTCCAAAAGATCCAAGATACGATTCTTAAAGAAGACCATCTGTTCCTTAGCCTCAATGACTTCGGCCTTTCTCTTATTACCTGTTGTCACACTGGCCATCGCATTGTGTCTTTCCTTGAAAATTTTGGATAATTGATCGTCCATTGCCATCATTTCTTCATCATCCATTGAGTCTGACTGATACGACGAATCGTCATCGTTTTCTTCCAGCGAGCTTAAATCTTCAAACTTGACTTCACCCGAAGATTCAGTAGGAATACCTAATGCTTGTGCCAACTTCAAGTTTGTTTGCTTATCAACCTCTGAAAGCGCATCATTTGATTTATTAGCACCACTAGATTCCTCATCACTTTCAGCTTCACTGTCGCTATCGCTATCACTGGTTTCTGAATCTTCGTTGTCACTTTTATCACTTTCTTCGCCATCTGATGAGCCCTGCGAATCATTCTCATCACCAACGGCTTCGAATTCATCTTCGCCTTCAAATAGTTTCTGTTGGCCTTCCTTGTTTTCTCTAGCTTCTAAAACATCAAATAATAACTGCAAGCATTCCTCATTCAATTTTACTTTACCAGCTTGATCCTTAGAGCACAAGAAGGATTCCCAGGCAATCGAAGAAAGTCTCTTCAGTAAAGTAGCTTTACGTGAAGTAAATGATAAAATTATTTCAGTTAAAAATACGGAGGAATCAGTATCCTTTTTTTCTTCCTTAAAGAAGTTATTATAGCACATTTTTAATTCATCAAGAACGGTAACAGCTTCTTCATCACCCATGTAAAATTGTATCAATATCATGGAGAATAACAATTTGAAACAATCTAATTGGTCCCTCTTTTGGTTATCATTCTTACGCAAATTCTTTAGTGATTCCTCAATTTCTTTCAACACATCAAGGGCTTCTTCTTTAACAGTCAGTAAAGTTTCATCAAACTCTAATAAATTTTCATAATCTTCTGAAGTTTCCAATTTGTTAATATAAGAAAGACATGTAGATAATGGCCATGAACGGTCGTTCATTTGGATATTAATGATATCTGATAACACAGAGCTCAATCTGTCTTGGCATATCTTTTTGATGTTACCAGAAACAACATGGCCATCTATTTTTTTAAAAATGAGTGTTGAATTAATAATTTTAAGATTTTGGTTAACCATTTGGAATTAATTTTTGCATCTGAAAGTAATATTTTGTTGGATCTGAAGAGAAGCAATAACTTGTCTAAAGCCCATTTCTGTATATTATCATTAGACTTTTTCATAACCTCAATATCGCTCTCGCTTTCATCTTGAGAAGCCAATGCATTATTGAATTTAGAGATCAAGACATCCTTAAACTGATTTAACACTAAGTCTACTTCGATGCTGTTAATATCCTCTTTTCCATTTAAAACTGCAATTAAGCGATCAGTACATTTAGATTTAGTAACTAAATCAAAGTTCCAACAACCACCTTTTGATTCGTCAATAAGACACTCAAGGATAATTGGGGCTTTCGTAAAATCCTTATTCGAATTATCAATAATTATATTTAACACCTTTGAAGAAATTTTATTCAATATACGATTCTGTTGTGAAGACTGGTTAATTAAACATCTCATGAAATTCTGGGTGAATAATGAAGAAATTTCAGTGGATTTCATAGAAGTTAAGAATTTGATAAATATTTCAAATCCCCAGTATTTTCTTTCGTGAGAAGACTTATCAGCAAATAAAGTTTCATCGACAACAACCTTCCAGAATTCTTTTAGTGGGATTTCGTTACCATCTGCAATTTTTTGTTTTTTCGAAGATTTGGACAGCGTTTTTTTACGTTTCTTTGAGTTGGAAGTTTCATTTTCATTATCAACAGCATCTCCAACACTATGCATATTATAATTTTGGATTATTATGTCCCATACAAAATGTATTCTAGGACTCCAACTACCCTTTTGCTTTGAATTACCATTCTTCGACTTTGGAGTTTCATTTCCATCGTTTTCAGGATCAACAACTTCCACATCCTTTAAGGCCTTTGATAAAGTTGGTAAGTTTCCCTTTGAGAAAGGATCTCCATTTTTCCAATTTGGTTTTGTATCGACAATTTTACTGGCATAAATCTCACGGTTTTGTTGAGGAATTGACAAATATACAGCAATACCTTCAGTGGTTAAATTCAAACCAACCTCGTTGATTTTTTGTAGTATATGCACAAGAGCCTCTTCTTCGTTTGAATTTCCTTTCAATAAACCAATAAATTGGCATAAAGTAAAGATTGAAGTTTCTCGTAACCATGATTTGATGCTAGATAATTCAACCAATACATCAACAAATTGGCACAACTGTTCTGAAGATGAAACCTTTTCATTGAATAATAATTGAGAATTTAATAACACTTGCAAACCAAATAATCTACCAAACAACACAGATCTCTCTTCTTTACCTTTCATCGACGATTTTACTTGACTCAATTTCAAAACCTGCTCTAAGAATGTGGAAACAGTTAATTCATGCTCTTCTTTCTCGACCAATTCACGTAAAACTTCAATTAAGGCCATAGAAAATCCCAATCTGGCACTCTGTCTGGAACTTGTTAACCCTTTAATTAATCTATTTAAAGCATAGTTCCATTCATCATTTTCATTTACTTGTGTTAATTCCTGAAGCAATGTTGTAGCAGCTTCGATTCTTTCCTGAGGAACTTCAGATGCTAATCTGTAATAATGATCCTTCAGAACTGGCATCACTTTTGACGTTGTTTATATCTAATTAAGGCAAGGTAACAACAATCACAAGTTTAGGTGCTAAAACTGAACTCATCGAAATTTTTCGATATTAAATATATTTAGTGAGGGCTCACTAACCTTAAGATTTACATATAAGTACCTGTTTAGCAACAATGTTGAATTCGTTTGCATTCGTAATATATAGAAATCTAAATAATTAAGTCAGTTATAAAGACCCGTACCCCGTAAGTATTGTAAGCTTGAAACAAAATTTTTTGTAAAAAAAATTGTATATAAGAACCCATGTTGAAATGAA
This sequence comes from Debaryomyces fabryi, assembly GCF_001447935.2. Lineage (NCBI taxonomy): Eukaryota > Fungi > Ascomycota > Pichiomycetes > Serinales > Debaryomycetaceae > Debaryomyces > Debaryomyces fabryi. The sequence goes on from NW_015385430.1 coordinate 115,621, forward strand.
GTAATAGAATAAATAAAGTGGAAAAAAAAAACATATTAAGATACCGAGTCACAGACTATCACCAGTATCAATCTAGGCAGAGTAAGTTTGCTTAGGGAATGGGAAAGATGGACCAACTTCTTGGATAGATAAGGAGGCAGCCCATTGACCTTCATCAACAGCTTGAGCAATGTCCTTACCTTCAACAAGAGCAGCAATGAAACCAGAAGCAAAAGCATCACCGGCACCATTGGTATCAGTGATTTTGTTTTCTTCTAACTTTCTGACAGGGTATTCATTGACTTCGAAGTCCTTGGTGGATTCGTTGTAAGTAACAGTGACAGTAGCGTCGGTACCTTGGGTGAAAACAACGGTTCTTGGTCTCTTGTTGTTGGCCTTTGGTAATTTGGCGATCTCTTTAGCAATGGCAACGACATCCTTGGAATCGACAGATAAACCTTGGGCTTCAGCATAAGCAGCAGCTTCAGATTCGTTAGCAATGACGAAATCGACATATGGGAGAGATGAAGCCAATGGGTCCTTGAAAAATTGTGGGATAAATGGAGCAGAGAAGTTCAAGGCAAAGACCTTGTTGTTTTCAGCAGCGTGTTTACCTAATTTTTCAATAGCTGGTGGACTGACAGTCAAGTGGAAACCACCAATGTAGTAATATTTAGCGTTTTCAACAATGGCCCAGTTTTCTTGCTTTTCCAAGTGGTCGACCTTGAAGTGGTTAGCAGCAGCTAAATCAGTAACCAAAGATCTGTGAGGACCATTAATCAAAGCAGCACACTTACCAGTAGCAATGTCGTCTTGGATTTGGTATTCAGTTCTTAAACCGTATTGCTTGTTAGCCTCGTTTAACTTGTCAGCGTAAACGTCTTTACCAACAGATCCGAAGTAAACTACGGAATTTGGTGGCAAGATGTATTGAGCACCTCTAGCGGTGTTTTGGGCAGCACCACCAGCAACAGTCTTTAACCCGGACATCTTTAAAACTTCCTCATAAATTGGGAAGTGCTTTTCTTCGGCTAAAATAGCATCGTTTTCCTTTAAACCATACTTGGCTAAGTATTCTGGTTCGACGTCAACTTGTAAATCCAATAATGGATTACCTAAACAAACTAATTGGTAAGACATAGTGATATATGATTATTTATGTTACTAAGGGTTCTTGTAAACTACTAGATAACTATAAACACTGGGTCAATAGAACTTGATGTTTGAAAATTTCGCTGGCTTGATTATATAAGCACGGTACTAAATACCAACAATTTGGTTCCAGGATGACTATACTTTGAAGTGGTTGGGACGTCAAATATCCAAGCTTACAGTGTACTTTTAAGAGGTTTTAAACCATGACGTTATCGGATTTCTTACCCGTCTTCAATGAAGATCCATTACTAAAATTTAGACCATTTCCCGAGACTACAACTATTCCTTTGTTTGCACACTGGCATGAAATCATGGGGTCATTTTTAATGTATGTTATGATTCAAAAATTGTCCCCAATGGTCTCCAGCAGATTGTTTGGCAAGTCATACACGCAATTGAACTTCAAGACCAAGACGAACTTCGATATACACGTTGTTTCGATGGTTCAATGCGTGATTTCGATTTTAGCGTTAATTCCGATGTGGAACCATCCTACGTGGAAGAACAGAATAACCGATCCGGCCAGTGCTGTCTTAGTATACTATCCATATGGAGGCTTTGTGAGCTCGATTACAGTGGGTTACTTTGTGTGGGACTTGGTGGTGTGTTTCAAATACATGAACTTGTTTGGTGTCGGGTTTCTCGTGCATGCTGTGTCAGCCCTCGTTGTGTTTGGCAGTACATTGGCCCCATTTTGCATTCCATGGGTCCCAGCCTTCTTGATTTTTGAATTGAGCACTCCGTTCGTCAATGTCAACTGGTTTGCTTCCAAAATGCCCGCAGGCTTCATCAGCGATGAAGTGGCTGTCGTGAACGGTATTTTGTTGTTAGTGACATTCTTCACCGTCAGAATATTATGGGGTTTCTATGCGGTTGTTGCCGTTGCCCGTGATATGTTTGCTGTGTGGGATCAACTCTACAAGGTCATGCCTATTGTTACGTTGTTCTTGAATGCCACCCTCGACTTATTGAACGTGTACTGGTTTTACAAAATGCTTTTGATCGCAAAGAAAAAGGCATCTGGCAGAAAGTCTACTAAAGAAGTTGAAAAGGAACTTGCCCACAAGTTAGAATAGATATATGTGTATGTTCTGTGTAGTAATCTAGCTAGTAAAACAACAATAGTGGTCGTGCAAAGATGTCAATATTTAATGGCAATTTATTTCTCATAAGACACGAAATTCGAATACATTCACAATAAAGAATCAATAATACAACACTACTTATCGGGTATCATTACAAAGCTAGTTATAATCATTAATAAGAAGAATCCTTATTAATTATACTCATATTTGAACTATTTTTAGTTGATAAAGTCATAGTTTACTTATAAAATTTGCATTTCAGTTGAAAACAACATTCCCCTTTAATTAAGATTTAGAGAAGGCCTATATATAATGAATAACGAGTACGATTATTTATTCAAGTTATTATTGATTGGAGACTCAGGGGTTGGTAAGTCTTGTTTATTGTTAAGATTTGCGGATGATACCTATACTCCAGACTACATTTCTACCATTGGTGTTGATTTTAAGATTAGAACTATCGAATTAGACGGTAAGACCATCAAGTTACAAATCTGGGATACTGCTGGACAAGAACGTTTCAGAACCATCACTTCGTCATACTACCGTGGAGCACACGGTATTATTATTGTTTATGATGTCACCGACCAAGAATCGTTTAACAACGTCAAGCAATGGTTACAGGAGATTGACCGTTACGCAACTGGGGGTGTTATGAAGTTGTTAGTTGGTAATAAGGCTGATTTGTCCGAAAAGAAGGTTGTGGAGTACACTGCTGCTAAGGAGTTTGCTGATGCATTAGATATTCCATTCTTGGAAACCTCGGCATTATCTTCTACCAATGTTGAACAAGCTTTCTACACCATGGCCAGACAAATCAAGGCTCAAATGACAAACAACGCCTCTTCAGGAAACGCTAATAATGCTAATAGTGGCAAATCAAATGTCAATTTAAGGGGCCAATCCTTAACTTCAAACCAAGGCAATTCGTGCTGCTAATTTATTATTATTCTATATAAGTCTTTTTTTTCACTGCTACACTAGTCTAATTGCTTTTTTTCTGTGTCTTTTATAATCTATTTAAACTTACTAGTTATATATGACTTCTTACTTGGTTTCAATATAGTCTAATGTGATAAATCTTTTTTTGTCGTCAAGCTTCCAATCTAAAGCATAAATAATTTGGGTAACCATGATTTTGAAGCTGTGGGGAAACAAGTATTCTTTCTTGGGGCATCCATTTATCTTCCTCTTATTGAACTGCAAAATCCGAGACATCAAACGTCATATACAAAAGGATTATGGACATTCATCATCCATTAGATGTTCGATGAGATCTTAACATGACATTATATGCAATTCTGAAAGAGAGATGGAAGAGCTACAATGTATAGTACCTGGATTGGGGTCCCTTACGAGATTATTAGCACCCAAAGTTTTTCTAACATTCAGAACTTACCGAATTTATTTGAAAAAATTCTGCTATAGATAGTTTAGAAAGACAGAAAAATTTATAAACACGTTAATTACATGGATAGCACCTCTTACCCTTTGGCATTCCTAAATCTAGATAATTTAGAGTTTGGGAAATCTCATATAAGCACTATTTTTACTTACTGCCGAATTTGGTAATCTACGTTCTATCGCATTTTTCACGATTTATACTATATGGTGGCAACGTATAATGTTGATTAAGGAAGTGTCTATTATAGTCAATTCATTTGCCAATTTTGTTTAAATATACGATAAGTTCAAGAAATGTCTGATATATCTAAGAACAAGGCATCAACCGAAGTTAAAGAACCAGAAACTATCAATGAGACCGAAACATTGGTAAATGAAATCGAAGAATCATTTACTTTCTTACAGAAGGCGGCAGATAACTTCGATAACAGATACATTTCAAAAGTTTTCCGTGATTTAGGACGCTTAAGACGTAAGATATCACAGAACCCAGAATGTTTGAAGATTATTATTAATAAAACATACCCAAGTGAACATCCAAACAAACTGTATCTTGTGGACACGATTGGAACTCCTACGACTAATGATGATAAAATGGATATCGACGAATCGATTAACTCGAATGACGTTGTATTACCAGAAATTGATTTGTATATTCACTTGTTGGTTCAAATTTATCTTTTGGATCAGGAAGAATTAAAGAAATTGGATGCTTTCAACGATAAAGTTATTAACTTGATGCAAACCTTTAATCGCCGTTCGTTGGATTTTATTCAAGCTAAAATATGGTTTTACATCAGTAGAACCAAAGAATTGACTAAAGATTACTATTCCATACGTCCTTCATTATTATTGAGCTTAAGAACAGCTACATTAAGACACGACAGCGAAACCACAGCTTCCATTATAACTTTATTATTAAGAAATTATCTCTTATCCCATGATATCAACCAAGCAACTAACTTAATTGAAAAGACAGAGTTCCCTGAAAATGCTGGTAATGCGTTATACGCGAGATATTATTATTACTTGGCTAAAATCAATGCTATTCAATTGGACTATTCCTTAGCTCATGAATATGTTCTAGCAGCTATCAGAAAAACCCCGCAAACTCATTTGGCTAATGGCTTTATTCAATCGGCAACCAAATTAAGCATCATTATTGAATTATTGATGGGTGATATTCCAGAATTGAAAGTGTTCAAAAACAATGCCGGCAACTTTGAACCTTATTTTATGGTTACAAAAGCTGTAAAGTTAGGTGACTTGAAATTTTTCAGTGAAGTCTTGAAGAAGTATGAAAGCTATTTTGTTAAGGATGACAATTTTACATTAGTTTCAAGATTGGGCCAGAATGTCATTAAGACAGGTATCAGAATTATTTCTCTTTCATACTCCAAAATCTCGTTAAAGGATATTTGTATTAAGTTACATTTAGATTCTGAAGAGCTGACAGAATATATAGTTTCGAAAGCTATTAGAGATGGTGTTATAGAAGCTAGTATAAACCATGAACATGGCTATATGAAGAGTAAAGAATTATTGGATATCTATTCGACTAAATTGCCTCAAGGTGAATTTGATCAAAGAATTAAGTTTTGTTTATCATTGCACAATGATAGTGTTAAATCTATGAGATATCCTTCTGACAACAACAAGTTAGATTCAAATAAAAATAATTTAGAATCAAAAGAAGAAGAAATAGATTTATTAAAGGCTATCGAAGAAGGTGACTTAGATGATTTTATGGATTAGTTTATGTAGTCTTTCTATATAATATATAATAATACAGCATTATTAGAATTTTTTGTCGCGCTCTAATTATGGTGTAATCGATCGCGACATTTATCAGAATGCTTAATGTAAATTCATGAATTATACTATAATTTTACTAGTTTTAAGTGAATCAACATCTGGAGTTGTCAATGGGAGATAGGGTTCATTTAGAAATAGATCCAGACTTATATGGTGAAGGATACAAGGATCCATTCATCCAAGATGAGTAAGTATTTCAAACTTTTTAGAAACTATCAAGATCACCAATTAACCATATATCACTAGGGACAAACTATCAATGGCCGAATTGATACCTCGAATTCTTATAGAAAGACTGTCTTTCTTGAACCTTACAGAAGAGTCTTTGGAACAAGAGATTGCTAGTACTGAAAATGCTGTAATGGAAGACGTAAAAACAAATGAAGAAGAAATTAAAGACAAAGATATTGAAAATGAAGAGGCTTTACTTCATTCTGATAGTACCGATGATCTAATTGACACCAAAAATACATTTGAAAACTTTCAAAAGCAGAAGTTTGAATTGTCAAAATATATTAATTCTGCTTTGAATGAAACATCACTATCACTAGATTTTGTCTCACTATTACTTTCTACGGTTAAACCTAATATCGGCAAATCTACAATGTCTCCTCATCTATCAAAAAGTGTTCCTATCGGATCTTTAAATTCAGATAGGTTGTCAAATAATACAACTACGTCAAAATATGAAAATGCTGCTATAATTGGTCAAGGCTGGAAATTAGAATCATTGAACAAGATTACAAATTCTTTCAAAAACGCAAGCTTACGATTAAACGAGCAGGTTCTCAAAGAGAAAAGATATTGGGATATGATTAATTTGGTTCTTGAAAATCATGAAATCTTGTACAAAACAAGAGACCCGGCCAATGGATCAAGAGCAATAGGAGTCAGGTATGGCTACGGGGACTCAGGCTCGAGTTATCATGATAGAGGACTTGCCATTTTAAGAAAAGATAACCAAACTGGTGAAATATCATTTAATCCAGTTTCTAGCACTAATAAAATCACTAACAAAGTTTACAAGTACATAAGAGTCAAAATTCTCAGCAAAATTGATGATGACTATATGCTCACTGGTCAATCCATATTTGAGAATAATTTCATTAATACTAGCAAGTATGGAATAATTAATGATATTGAAAAAGGCAGGTTTTTCTTATTTGAGGAGGATCTATTTTATCAATTAACAAGAGAAGCTAAGTACTTAATTAATTTTAATGTGCTGATTATAGCTAATAAGATCATTATCGAAATAAATAATGAGATTATCGAGATAGAATCTATAATGTATGATGAAAATAATGAAGATGATTTAAATAATTACTATCAAAATATCAACCAGTTATCATCAATCAACAATAAAAAAGCTCAATCAATACTAACGCACTTAAAATTAATGTTATGTTGCTTTTACAAATATAATTTAAAATTAAAGCAGAAGATTCCCACTGCTATTACAAAATGGAAACAAAACAATTCACATCCATTAATATTGAGGCCATTACTAGGCCATATTAGGCACGAGATAAATGTACAGAATATGTTGAATATTTTAAAGTCTCACCTGAACGAATTTAAAGATAAAGCAAAGCTCACTATTGATTATGAAAAATATGTCAACTTGAAAAAGACTCATGACAAAATAGTAAATCCATTTATCAAATCAATTGAAAAACCATTGTCATCTTTTGAAGTTACCGTCAATAACTTGAAAGATGGTCAAGTATTGAAAATCTATATTGATATTACTTCCACTGAAGTATTCTGTACGTTGATTGTTAATTTGAATATTATTAAGTTTGAAAGTTCTGAAAAAATAAGTGATAATCAGCAAGGTGTTAACGTCTTACTGATTAATTTTAATGACTTAGGTGATTTTGAAGAGTGTTTGAATTGGACAATTTTAAATTTTATTAATGAATAGTATGAATAAATAAACATATAGAGTTTATATACGTTAATCAACTTCAGCGACCCTTACGGCTTCATCGGGATTCAATTTGTCACCATTTTCTTCGATAAACTTCTTGATTCTATAATATCTTTCATCTCTCAAATTATTGTAAATCAAGAAATTAAACCATATCTCAAAGAATGAGTATACAAAGATAATGTTGTTGCTGAAAATTGGCGACTTAGTCACGTATGAGTATGCTGCTAATCCGAAGTAAAGGAATAATCTTGTTGGTACAATAGTTTCAAAATATTCAATATTATCAGCCAATAAAGGAATCAAATCAGAAATTGCTAAAGTTGCAAATGTAACGGCTGTTATACCTATTAATGGGTTGGAAGTGTCAAGTAGGATAATATTTAATTGCATAGCTTGACCTAAAAGCACAGCAAATCCGGATTCCAACAAAACTGAAGGATCCTTTATGCAAAAAAAGGCAATAATAGCTAATAATAACACCCTAACATACAATAAGGATCTTGCTGATAAGAATTGCATGATTACTTGTCAATTCTTCTTTTCTTGTTATATACCAGTTATTCAAATAAAGAAACTTCTGAAGAAACTCATCAAAACATTTAAACTGTAAACCTCGAAACATTTACATGTTAGTGTTGAAGTTACTTTAAATGCTGCAAAATGATGATCCGAAGCAGATATTGGGTGCTATTGGAAGGAAGTCATGTCACTTCTAGATAAGATTATTATACTTAAGCCTAATAAATCGTTTAATTCCTCTAGAAATTTATTATCAATTTCAACAGGGATAAATTAACAGGGAAAAGAAGAGTAAGCATGAAAATTATTATTAATTTAGTTATGTTAATGGCTTTGCCAATCATTTATGCATCTGGTGTAGATGATAACTTGGGTATAACTTCTCTTAATCCTATAGTGAGAAATTATAGGTTGGAACTAACCCATGTTTATGGTAATCCAGATGGACTTTATAAGAGCAATTTTTTAATTAACGGGCAGTCGCCAGGGCCAATTATTGAAGGTGATGAGGGGGACTGGATCAATATAACGGTTGTTAATTATTTACCTGTGTCAATAACTATACATTTTCATGGAATTTTACAAAAGGGTACGCCTTGGTCAGATGGAGTTCCTGGAATAACTCAGTATCCTATTCTAAGTGGTGATAGCTATTCTTATCTTTTCCAATTGAAAGATCAGTACGGGTTTTATTGGTACCATGCACATTACAGAGGCTATCTGACAGATGGACTATATGGGCCAATTTATATCAGGCCTAATAAGCACAGAGAGAGACCTTATGATCTAGCTGTAAAAGACAAAAAGGATTTGGCTTTGATCGAATCCTTGGAAAAATCACCTTCGTACATTATTGCAGACGATTCCTTCAAGCTTCCAATGGATGATATCATGGCAAGAATGTTCCATTACGGCATTGACCCTTTATGCATACTGAGTATATTGCTAAATGGTAAGGGCAGAGTCTATTGTCATGAATATTCTACATTTCACAGATTGGCTTTGAAATCCAAGACTGACAGCGTGCCACAATTCGATTCAATGGGTTGCATTAGGAGCGAGAAGACAAACGGGTACCATGATTTCAAATTAGACAATTTTGGACTTGAAAGCCCTGGGTTTTCTAGGAGATGTGAGCCAACCTCGAAAGATAACTTTGTTTATTTTACCAATCATACGTCTTGGCAATACATTAATATTTTAAATGCTGGTGGTCAGTATACAAAAGCATTTTCAATTGATGATCATGTTTTTTATGTGATAGCTGTTGATGGCGTGTTCATAAGGCCAAAGCTAGTGCATCAGCTACTTGTTCCAGTTGGATCAAGATATACAATTCTTTTAGAAACAAGCCCAAGTAGTCATCAGAACACCAATGAGCCGTTCGCAATAAGGTTTGCAGCAATTAAAACACCGCAATACATCGAGGCACAGGGGTATTTGATTTACGGAGATAATTCCAGTAACTCAAAAGATGCACTTCAAAACTTTCAACAAAGAAACAGTCTCAATAATGGCATCAAATTTCAAGATTTAGATGGAAAATTAATAGAGGGTAGCCATGTTCTGGTCTGGCCACATGAAACTAGACCTTTTAGTAAAGTCGACCAACTTAATTCTAGTAAACGTGCAGATCATACTTTTGAGCTCTATTTGAATCGTACTGGGGTAGTCGAATTCAGTATGTTTAAAGACGGAACCAAATTACCCGCAGGGTTTGAGCTTTCAAAACCTTTGTTGCACATGGATTTTTCCGATAAAGAGAATAAATTTGTTCCTTTTAATGGTTCTTTGACCGATAATATTCAACAGGGAGACGTTGTAGATATTATAATCAATAATTTTAGAAGAATTGATCACCCAATACATATGCATGGGCATTTGTTTCATTTAGTTAGTTACAGTGAGACGGAAAACTTTCCGTATGCGACTGTTGAAGAAGCTATCCAAAAAAACTACACCAACTTGAATCTTGTCAACCCTCCAATGTTTGATATAGCATATACACCAGCTAAAGGACATTCAGTCATTAGGATAATTGCAAATAATCCAGGAATATGGCTAATACATTGCCATAATTTAGGTCATTTACTTGGTGGTATGGGTGCTGTTTTGTTTGAATCGATTACGAGTATACCTAAAATACCTCCATCATATCTCCAACAAATTCATGTTGAGTACAATATAGAATATGATTTAGGAATTACAGAATTGAAGAATAATACTCATGATGGTTCACTTTAGGCTTAGTTGTTATGGAATTTAAATTTCAAACTTTATGTATTTTACGTTTATAAAAATGAGCGTGTTGCAAAATTCTTGTAATATACTTCCTTCTTTACTCATACTATTAAACACGATGCCTTCCCCTAAATCGTATTCTTCGGAACTTTCCAGATCCCATGCTGTATCATCCAGTAATCAAAACTTGAGTGATGTTAAAAAATCTTCTTCAACAGAGGATCATACACAATACACTAATATTTCACTGCAAGATCAAGTCAACTCAACCTTACCAAAATCTAACGGCAAACCACCTGAAATATCAAAGCAAAATCTCGGCCTACCACTCAGGGACTTTGGTAGAGTTTCTTTTCATATTAGAGATAGAATAGCCGCTATAATCGCAAATGTTACGTATACTATAGTAGAGTCTATTGATAATTTCACGAATAACTCTGAAATTGGTAAGGAATACATCAAGTATGTAATATAACCTCAACTATTCACTAGAATATAATATATTAACTATAATCAGACATATTATTGAGAAGTTCATTTACTTTAAATGCCAGATAAAGAGAGCACTTTGTCTCGTTGGAAAAGCGAATAACTGCCGATCCATTCTTGCAACCGTATGTGTTTTATTTTTTTCCATATAAATTACTACAAAGCACCACTAACTAAATTATAGATATTAGTTTTATTAATAATTCCACTAATCCTTCTAATATTCCTGCTGATATCATTCATGTTCGGGATTTCTTCAATCACTATTGCATTTTTTGCAATAGTTTTCTTTATTTTCTTTGTCATGGTTTGTACGTATTTACAGAAGACGATTTCAAAATCCACAAACTAACATAATATCTAGCATTCATCCTCGTACCAGTTATATTGACAATATCTATATTCGTGGGATCTCTCATGTTATTCCTCTCTTTGTTCTCCAAATCAGACACCTGGATTCAGATTATAGTTCTGGCGGTAAATTATTATTTGAGAAATAAAATCAAAAAATTCACTGGATCCTTTCATGATTTAGACGAAGAAGGCAAAGGTGCCGATATAGATGGAAAACCACCTCAATTTGACCTTCCCATGACCCATGTAATCGTTGACTCAAATGATGCGACTGACCAAAAAGCGGTACAAGAAGAGAAGGATTCCATCCGGACAGAATTGAAAGATAACTTCAATGACGGTGAAGATTTAGTACTAAAAGATGCCATTATTGAGGATACAGAGTAAGAAAAGTCAAGTATTTTATATGACCTATGAGACTTATACCTGTTATTTTTTTTGCATTCTTCATTTTCACCACGAATTACTTGTTTGATTACTCGTAACGTGGGATTTTACTTTTCGAATATACGTATTTCCTTCTTAGGTTTTATTTCTTTGTGTTTAGTCTATATCTTGCTATCTAATTCCTATATAATATAAATGCTTTGATAATGGTTTACTACTGATTTTGTGTCACTATTCAATTTGAACACCGTTTAATCGAACACGCTTGACAAAACTATAGATTCTAAAAAAGCACATTCAATTAGATTCAACATATAGACTTATAAAACTAAAATGAAGTTAGCTTTCTCTTCGATAGTTTTCTTCTTGCAATTGCTTGCTGTTTCTTGGACATTTTCTATTTCTAAAGGTTCAATTCGATCAAATGGAGAGACGGTAACGTTTGGAGAAATGAATACACAAGAGGTTAAACAATTATCCATCAATTCGCCAAAGGATAAGATTGACATTAGCTTGAACTTAAAGGATGACTTCTCCAAGGCGCCAAACCAAATTGTTGTTACTTTAGGCAATAACAAAGGGTTGGACTCTTCGTATGTTCCTAAATTTGACGTGAGTTCTAAATTAATATCTTTATCAATTCCTGTGAAAAAAATTGCTGAAAGATTGAAGATTGAAGACAAGTTATACTTAAATTTAATCGTTGGTGAATCAGGAAATAAAGCAAATTTATTCAAGTCATTGGTGGAGATTCTTCCAAGTGAAGATTTGAAAGCATCGTCGACATACGTTGAAGTCGAAAGAAATGGAATCAAACCAGAAATTCACCACCAATTCAGAGAAGACCCAAAAACCGTAAATCCAGTGATTCCAATAATATTTATCGGTGTTGCTACAACATTATTCTTCGGTTTAATTATTACTTGGTGCTCAATAATTGGTACTGATTTATTCGGAACATTTGATCAAGTCTCAGGATGTAAAGTGGTTTATAACTTAGGTTTCTTATTATCGTTAATTGGTTTTGAATTTACTTTCATTAGATACTACTTAGGAGCCACTATTTTTGTTACCTTGTTCTACGCTTTTGTTCTTGGAGGTCCAAGTATTTATTTTGGATCAAGAGTTTTCAGAGATTTAGCCAAACACCATAGGGTTGGTAGAGCTTAAGCGATGTATTCTATGTTTATAGTTATTTAGCCTGGTTCAAACGAGAAAAAAGTCAAAATAAAATGACACTTCTAGTTACATCAATATTATCATTATATTAATTACATATGACGTATTCACATAAATCTATCCCTCTGTAACAAAAGAATTTCCTATCCACCTGAAATTCCAAAACCATAACTTTCCATTTTCGTTCTTAAGCCCTCTATCCATCGAATTAGCAGCTATTATTTTTCCTTTAATTAATGCCATTGGTAATGCTGAATATGACCTTGAATCCAATGAATGACACAAATTATCCCCTGTGGCCCAAACATGACCTTCAGGTACTTTTATATATTTATTAAACCCATCGTGGGAAATACACTCGGCCGTACTATTGGTCAATTCTGATGATGATGATGGATCAACCAATATGATATCTCCTGGCATTCCTGTAATTCTCTTACACACACGATGCTCTGGATCACTTGGCTTTATTGCTACAATGCAATCTCCTATTTCCAAGTCTCTTCCCAATCTATGCTTCTTTAAAGCATGAACATAATCATGGTGTGATTGTAGTGTTGGAAGCATTGATTCTCCTCTAGTTTCTGTAAATTCATAGACATATTCATGTATCAAGTGAGCAACACATCCTGCCTTTAAGGTCCATGATAAAGTGGAGCCTACAAACTTGAGTGACTCGGGAAATGGCATATTTTCATTAGTAACTATAGTCTATATAATATTGCAATACAAATTCACTAAAATGTGTCTAAGAATTTACTTACACAAAATACCCTACTATAATACAGAAGTCTAAAATTCAAATGAAATTAATTAACTATATCGTACAGAAGTATATACCCTAATAAACAAAACCCAAGATCTTACCAGCAACGTGCTTTCTTCTAGCTTCTTCGTGGTCCATAATACCAGCAGAAGTAGTTAAAATAACGTAACCAAATTGTCTGGCTGGTAATAAGTTGTCAGTCCATCTTTCCATGTCACCGACCTTGACGTTAAATCTTGGGGAAATAACACCACACTTGTTTAATCTACCGTTCAATTGAACGACAATCTTACCAGATCTGTGGTCATCGATGTATTCGAATTCACCAATGTAACCTAGTTTTTGTTAGTAAGTTGTTTTGTCTCAAGAATAAAACACAACACATTAGAATAGAGGAGGGTAAAATGTCGAGGAAAAAACAAACGATTGAGATAATAGGCACCTTATAAATAAGGTGATACCAAAACCAAAATGTTTCTTCAGACTTTTGCTTTTCCGAATACTTAAAAGACAGAAAGGGACTGAACACCGATCAATCCATCCAGTTATCAATCCGGGGCTAGAGATATAAAGGTTTTAATGTGTTGTTGTTCCAATAAAAGCATTCAAAACATACCATGTTTTTGCATAACAGTCAAGAACTTAATAATGACCTTGGAGGATGGTCTGATTAAGACTTGACGCTTACCGGTCTTTTCGGCGTTGTTAATGGAGTTTAAAGCATCAGCTAAGACAGAAGTTCTGGTCATTTTATCTAAAAAAGTACGTTAGTATATGATTTCACAATCAAACAAATAATAAAGCCACATGAGTGTCCAATATTAAAAATGGATTCATGAGCCATAACTAAAAATAGTATATCTTGATACAAGGTATCTAATATCTCGAGGGTTATTATTCTAATAATGTTGAAAGAAGAATATGTACCCATCCTCCGTTAAGAAAAAAGAAAATCCTCAAAACCGGCCTTGTAAGGTATACAACTGCTAAGCTTTGGTAACATTCTTCAAGATAATTAGATTCTTATATCAATACTTGTGTGATTGGAAATATTTCAAGACCACTTGTTCCAAGTCTCGAAGTATTTTTGGGAGTTTCATGGTAGCTTTATGGATGGTATTCAAAAAGACATACCTTATATTGTATGTGTGGTTGTTAAACTTTAAAATTAGTATTAAACTAGATCAAGAAGTAGAAAGAAAAGAGAAGTAGGATTACTAGCATTCTACTCCCAGTAGTTGAAAATTTTTCACCAGTTTCCATAATGATATTATTTACGCTGAGTCTCAGTAATTTGTAGTATGATATTTTTATCACGTGAATTTAAAGAAAAATGGCAAAATGATAGTTAGTAGATAAGTCCTGCTAAATAGATTGTACCATATATGGGATTGTTACATATTAGAGTCAGTAGTACAGTTGGAGAGATTCACAATCAATGTCTGTTGATGAAGTGATAAATACGGTAGGGGGTAAGGAACAGGATGTACAACGAGCATTGTCACTGCTGCTATTTACTGCGATCAAACCATACTGTGTTGAATTAACGCAGTTAGCATTATTACCCAATCCAATCTTCAAATCAGATTCCCAAAAATTGGTTTCTGCATTGAACAATGTTAATAATACTCTAGAGGAACATTATCGGGAAAATTCGTCTTCTGGGCCTTATCGTTTGTCTGCTAATATAGCCGATTACGTATTTTTTCCTTTGTCTAACTTGTTGAAGCAGCCAACCCTAAGTGACGAGGTGATATCGATTTTACTCAAAATAATAGCATTTTTGATCAATCATTCATGGAGCCATAATGCGGACGCTAAATTGCTAGACCAATTGTATCCATTGATCTTGTTTCTTGTAGATAATAATGTTGGGGCCAAAGGCGTTACGGTAATCGAGACAAAGGAGTTTACATTCAAGCAATCGGCTGTCACCGTTATGAGTAGTTTGATCTCATGCTTACCGGTTGACTATTTTTCAAGCAACCCCAAAAATTTGACTATGTTGGGGTCTTCAACAACCATTTTACTTGATATATTTGCAAGTTTACAAGGCCCAACGACACAAGAACAAATATTTCTTGTAAATGAATGTTTAGATACTATTTCTTTGTTATACTCAAAAGTGTCAGCAGAACAGTTATCGCATATATTTCCTGGATCGGTATCTCATTTGGTTAATTTCTCAACAAATTCCAAATCATTACATTTTTCGATCATTTGTGGTATTTTGAAACTACTTAGACAATTGATAGTAAAAGTGTTCAATGATAAGGACTTGAAAATTAGCTTAGACTCTTCAGATTCACAACCAGATTTGGAAAAGTTGAACGAACTTTGGGAAGATCAGAATGACGAGGAGCTTACACATAGAATGGATATGTTGAATATAAAAATAGAGATACCAGCTACGGCGAATAAGCATAGAACCACTAGTTGGCTCTTCGCAACTTCAAAGCAATTGAAAATTTCGTTGACTATCTTATTCAGGACATTCTTATCATCTCAGAGCTATAAACTGAAGGTTCAAACAAAGACTCAAGTTTCAAATGAATTAATCTCATTTGTGAATGAAATACTTCAAAATTGTTTTGTATCTTTATTCAAAGACTTCTGTGCTATAGCATTGGATGTATTGTCAATGTTGATATCTATACTCACTTCCGACGAAAAGGCTTCTATTCAAAAAGCGACTGATGAAGAAATCAAAATTGATGATTATGCTTCATTAATAATTTCAAATATATCAGCAAATGATACTAGTGATAAAAACCAGAAATTACTTTACAATCATGTAAAATTAAAACTATCGGATTTTATTAATAACAAGTTATCATCAATTGTCTTCTCGACTGATGACGAGAAGATTAATTCCTACATTGTTTCGCTTAAATTTCAATTTAGCATTTTAAATAAACTATCGAATAGTTACTTCACTAATGAGGATGCTGTACAAGATTTGAAATTTAAACTAACACAACATTTGCAACTGCATTTTGTTAACTGCTTTCTTTTTAATAATCAACTTAAAAGTAAAGAAAGTTTTCCGTTGGCAATTAATGGTACCCCTTCTGACAATAAAAATGAATCAAACAATAAGCTAGACAATATTGAACTACCACCACATATTAATGCCAACAAGTTAACTCGAATCAATAATAATAATTACCTTACTAATCGTAGTGATAATATAAATGCGTATACGGATAACTTGTTAATATTATCTAAAAACTGGTCTGGAGGTGAGCCGTATCGTGATTCTTCTGAGTTGCTTTCAAATTACTTTAAAGGTATCTACTCACCGTTTATTGAAAACAGATTTGTTGGCCTTCTTAGTTTTATTGCATTACTAGGGAGCTCAAATGAGAGTAAATCTCTTCTGACTGTTGAAAATTTATTCATAAATAATGACGTTTCTGTTGTTGGTGATGCTTCGACTCAATACTTGGACAAAGCTGTGTCACTCTGGATGGCCAATAACTTAATGAGTGCCTATAATTCTAAAGGTAATAAACAGGTTCAGAATTCATCTAACATAGATTCATTCGACATAAATGAGTTCTTAGTATTTGAACAGAAGGAGACCATGACTGATTCAGGAATACCTAGCGAAAATAATATAGAAGAAATATCATATTTAATAATGGACAAAGCCCAGGAATTAATAGACGAGGTTTCATCTCTAATGAATTCTCCAGAAAATATCACAAGCAAGAACAAGATGCAATTGTATAAGATATATGAATTTGCCTATTCTGTTGCCATAGACTCCATAGGGCAGCTTGCTAATCATTTATCTTTAGCGGATTTTCAGACTGATTTTCTTATTGATTATTTGTATCCATTACTAGAGGCATTAACTTACCAATCGAACTCGTTGATACAAACACACGCTGTATCATCATTGGACTCAATTGTAAAAAATTATTATAACGGGTCTCTAGAGTTACTATTGATGGATAACCTGGATTATCTAATTGATTGTTTAAGTCTAAAGCTATCCGTTGTCAGTACTTTAACTCCGGCATTACCTGGTATTTTATTAATTGTTTTAAAGATTGCTGGAATTAAACTTCTATTAACTAATCAATTGCTGGATATTCTAACCAAAATGTTCATACTTATCGATTCATATCACGGTTATTCAGCTTTAGTGCAAGGATTTTTCATTGTTTTTGAGGAGTTGATACAGCAGATTAAAGTTGAGTATTTAAAGGAAACGATCTTGCATGAAGAAGAATCATCTTTAAGTATAAACGATTCTTTATACAAGCCGTGGGGTTTATCGAACTGTGCGCAATTATTAGCTTTAATAGATGACTCAAATAGACTCATTGATCCTATGAATGATTATGATTCAAATACAGAATATTTTAAAAGGAAACCTGATACAGCATTTGGTGATCAATTGGCAGATTCGGATGATGAAGATGAAAAAATAAGCCAGAGCGATGAAAGTGATCAAGAGGTATGGAATTCATGTATTCCAAAAAATATATATCTAATAGTCCAAAAGATATTCAATTATGGCTTTAGATTATTATCACATCCATCGACAAACTTGAGAGTGCAAATTATAAAAACATTAATTAATATTTATCCAATACTAAGTGAGAACTATCAGTTACTATTACCGATTATTTCGCAACATTGGCCGGTTTTACTAACCTTAGTTTCAGGATCTTCAACACTTTCAACATTTTCAGAAATCGATTCATATGATTACGCGTCTGACAATATTATAATCCTTGGTCTTGAATTTCTTATCGAAATTATTGAAGAAGATAAAAAGAAGGGTGAAAAATTTTTGGCCAAAAGATTCATAGAAATTTGGCAGCATCTCTCGAATAATTCTAAAATTTCAGGTTACATCAAAAGGAGTAACCTGAACAAGCAATCAGGTCGAGTGCAAAAGCAGGTATCTACTTTAAGAGATACAACAGCCCCATCTGCGCTAAACCCTAAAATGATACAACTATATGTGAAACTTATCATTACTGGATTAAACACATATGAAAGAACTGTTTCTGATTTAACTGCTTATGATATGGTCAAATTTTGCTATTCAATGGGCCTATCAAAGGATCAATATATGGTCAAAGAAATAAAAAATATTTTATGGGTTATAGAACATGAGGTAGTTCTTTGAATAAACTGAAAACTCTTGTATATATATGTACATATAGCATTCAATATTATGCATCTAATATATCTATAATAGGTTATGTATCTAGAATCAGTTGATCATTATCACATCTTGATCTTCAGCATCTACAGTAGCTTCCTTACTGGTAACCTCAGTCTCATTATCAGATGTGACAATATCACTTATCACTGATTTCTTGATAGGCATTGGATTTGTATTTTCAGTCGTTGTGTTCATGTTAGAAAAATTCAAAGTTTGTTGACCCTTTGCTAAAGGCTTGGACTTTTTCATGTCGTGATTTGCTTCATCTACCTCTATTTCTTCTGTTTCTGTATTTGCAGTTTCACGTATTTCGTTGCTCTTATGACTGTCCACGTTAACTTTCTTGTTATTTATTAATTCCCCGATCGGTTGGGTCTTTGGTACTGTATCACTCAAGAAATTTAATGAATCTTGACTCGCCACTGCGTTACTAAAATCCTTATATTGAAGCTTCTTTCTTTTATCCATCTTAGCTAGCACTAAGGCCTGTTCTGTGAAGTATTGAATGAATAACTCAGTAGCCAATCCGGTGGCATAAACAGCACTCAGTGATGCAGCCAAATAATCAGAGTCCATCTTAAATATTCTTTTAATTTTAGACAATGGAAGAGACAAGCTTTCTTCTTCCTCTTCTTCATCTTCTTCGTCATCGACTTCGTGTCCTTCTTGAATTTTTTCTGCATCTGTTGTATTACCTGTTATGCCATTATTATCTTGAGGCGCGTTGGCGTCTTCCATCTCAACCTCTGGTACAGGTGTAGCAGTATTTGATATCATTGGAGGGGTAGTACTTGGAGTTTCATTACTTTCATCAACTATATTAGCCACTTGCGAGTTGTTCAAACTCGACGGAGGTATTGGTGAAGACATTGGTACTTCTATGGTACTAAATATATAGTATGAGACGTGGTTCAATAATTAAGTACTCACTCAATTGCAAGTCTCGTGATTTTATATATCATTATACTAATTACTTTCAAACCCCAGAACAAGATCAACAGCGACTAGTAACTAGTAGCTAATCTATGAAATACAAATAGACGTTTCTGATTTCATCTGTTATAAATGAATCTTCAAAAAAAATTAAGTTCTTTTAAAATCATCATATCCAGTAGATTTACAGGGAATCTTAACAAAGTATTAAATACATTAAATATATACAGATTTAGTTTAGCATTGCATTCACCAACAGTTGGAATATTTGGTTACAAAGCAGTTGTTTTAAGCAATGAAGCTCGAGGTAATATACGTAGTTTCAAAGATTTCGAGATAGCCCCAGTAGTTACAAGATTTGTTTCTATCATTGTACACTACGCATTTGTATGCGTTCCTTTGACATGGCACTAGTCATCTATTGTGTGGCTTCAACGTTTTCTGCCTGTTCGGCCGTTTGGATGTCATGGTTTACGAACTCTTCCAAATACTGGCTTTCTTCCAAATCTTGTTCATTGTAGTTTTCACCGTATTCAACGAAATCGACTATGTTTTTCCATGCTAACTCAGGGCTCTTCATTCCATCTGAATACCCAGTGAATTTCTGGTATATCTGAGGAACATTTGGTGAAACCAAAGGCTTTAACTCGGTAGTGTGCAAGTCTGCTGGAACAACGTATGTTCTAACTTTTTCCCAGTTGACTATGTATACACCTGACTTGTTTAACTTACCATAACCTGAAGATCCCGTACCTTTATAGTAATGCTTGTTTCCTTGTTTCGTAGTTAATGGGTGTCTCTTAGACCCCCTAGTAGTCATACCATACCAAATTTGACCATCTTTGAATGTTTGCCATGGTCTTCTTAAGTTTGCCACAGCTGTCTGCTGGAAGTTAAGCACACTAGAAGCTCTCATCCTTATTTATTCTGGCGTTAACACTATCTTCTAAAGTAGTTGATTTTATTTCTCACTTCAATGAAAGGTTGAAAAATTTCGTGGTATTACATAATCATCATATTTAGTACTACAAGGACAGCAGCAACTGTAACTACCCAATTTATATCCTATTGACCATAAAGAAGACGTATATAGGGTATTCTAGTCAATATTATTATGGGTCTTCCAGATAAACCGTCTACTACTGGATATTTTACTCCTCAACATGGTTATACTGATTTAAAAATTAAAACCCATAACTATTCCGGGGCACCAACACCATTCGTTGGCAAACAGATGTCCCCAAAAGAGTTCTTTGAAGATCCTAGAAATAGAGAGCATCAAAAAGAATTTGTTAAGAAAGGAGGTAAAAAGTTATTTCACATGGTCAAAAATAGATTTAGCAATTAAGTCGTTGGTAGAGTACATTCCATTTAAAGGATAGCTATGTTTGAAAAATGAACTTTAATTATGTAAAATACATTCATTTAGAGTCGTATCTAAGGTCTGTAATATGAAGTATATTAGTGTATTTCTTAAAACTATTGAGGAGTGTGAAGGGTTGATTATCGTGAATTACAATTTGCTAGACACTTTTCTTTTTAGGGATTGCTTGGCTAGCGAGACTACAGTAGAGCTGAATCCGTGACTACCTTGGTATCCACCGCCACCAGCACCATAATTGTGGATTAACCAATGGTTATCACCATCTCTTTCAACTCTAACTCCTCCGTCTCTAAAAGGCCTTAATCCTACATTTACTCGGATCACGTCTAATTCAGTAGGATTATTCTTATATCCAGGGTCAAACATTTCAGGAGAGTATTTTTTGGCTCTCTCAACTAGCCTTTGAGTCAATCCTTCGTCTTCTTCTGTATTCTTGTAATCCTGGACAAAACAACCACCAATAATTGACCCACCCTCTTTACGGGGCATAATATAAAGCATTTCGTTGTCAAATTCAGGACCGAATGACTGTACCTCGATCTGTCTTGCAGCGTTATTCCTTACATGTAAAGTTTGGCCTCGGATCCCGTATGTACGATTAGGATCGTTGTAACCCGATAATTTAGATGCAATCAACCCCGAACAATTAATAACTAAATCGGCCTTCCCTCCAGACGAATGAAGATTCCGGGCTTCCTCGACATTGCCAATGGCTTTAACTCTCTTGATTGTGATTCCAGTTTCAAGTGCCTTAGAAAGCAAAAAATTCAAATATATTGGAACTGATATAACGACCCCCTTAAACAGAAACCCAAACACAATTCCTTCAGGCAATTCTTTCTTCTCGATAATCTTGAATTCTTCTACAAAGTCTTTGAACCATGGAATTGCTTTACTAGTATCATGACTAATCTTGCTCATGTAATCCTCTGTAAAATACGAGTGACTCGTTTTAACCCAAATACCTGATCTAGGCTCATTTTGAGCTAGTTCCATAAATACCTTATAGGATGGCTTATCGAATTCTTGTAGAACTTTATCTTCAGAATCGGCAAATGAATACCAATTGGCCCCGGCATATGGGGAAACAAAATTCACATCATAATCTCCTGGTAAATGCTGTGCAACGATAGTCACATCATATTCCAAATTAGACTTCTTTAATTCTAACGCAGTAGTAAGTCCACTCACACCTGCGCCAATTACTACAATTTTGGACTCCATGGTCTTTGTTGCTGGGTTATTCTACCATTGGCTAGCATCAAAGCCTCTGTAGATGTTCACCGTACTCGAAAAATTGGTATGTACACTGCTTCCTACAAACCTAACCCCTCTTAATTTCCATACAAAATATACAGCCACTTACTATTCGAAAATAATACAATTTAACATACCATCCTACTGCTAGGTCTTCAAAGAATAAGTTTGCGATATAACTATCTGAAAACTGTGTATCCAAGAAAAAGAGAATTCTTGTTCGTATGCTTATGGGAGTTCGCGTAAAAATCCACCAAACGTTTTCTCCACATTCTGTATTAGCTCTTTGGCTAGATAATCCGACTGATCCAGCATGGATATACTGAAGTAATAAGTAGGCATTATATTAATTTGCTGGATCATTGTTATTATGCTAGTGTTCATACTGAAACATGTTTGTGAATCAATGTTGCGATTGATAAATGGCTGGCTATTGTTGATTTTTTTTTCGCAGCAAGATCGACGCACCTTCGCCAGCCATTTATGCATAGATCTTAAGATATTATTTGGATCGAGTTAATGGCATCGATTTAAAGAAATTATACTCATCAAACGCCTCGTTAAGCCTAAAATGCTGGTCTATTTATGCATAAAGTCTCGAAGTTGCTGTTGGTAGTAGTTTATTTAAAGGAAGAAAGTTTCCTCTTAGATCTCAGAGCAAACCTTATTTTTAACTAAGATTCTCCAAGCTAACTACACATTCGTTTAATCCTTTTGATATTAATCCAACTATAGTCAATCATTTTTAGTTAGAAAGTAAATTTATCAAGAAACAAAGAGTCTTGTATAATGAGTTTTAGAACGAGAATTCCAATTGCGTATTGGTTGGTTTTATTTCTTTCTTTTGTTCATCTTATTGCTTCAGAAGAAACGGTAACTTTCACCAAAACTAACTATATAACACCAGGTTGTTTCCAACAAGGAATCAATACTGTTTTAGCGAACAACCCACAAAGTTTAACAACCGGTATTCCTATCGTTTTCGTTTACGGAAACCAAGATGATAATGATGCTAAGCAGGGCAATGGTCTGCAAGCAGGTGATGTCCAACAAGGTAATGATGCTCAACAAAGTGCTGTTCAAAGCAATGGTCAAGTAAGTAATGCTGTCCATGTGCAACACGCCTCTTCTGGAAGTCAAGAGAGTCAAAAAGTTGTTGTTACTTCTTCTAAGTTGTCATATGCTGTCAGCACTGATTCCACTGAAACTGCAACCATTACCACTTGCTCAGATAACCTCTGCTCCATTTCTACTACTGTTAGAGTTGTTCCACACACTTACACGACTGATGCTGTTGTTACATACACAACCACGGGCTCTAAAGACAAGCAATCAAACGCCAGACTGTCTGCTGGCAAGGAACAAGCAAACTCTAGAAGTACTGAATATGATTTTGATACAGAAACAGACCAGGATACTGTTGAAGCAGTAATTAGCAAGGTTGCTAAGACTACAACTAGAACTATTTTCGAAGCTACTACAACTCCAACTACCACATATGAAGGTGATACTTCTTACGAATCTATTACCTCCACGAAAAAGAATCCATTAGTTACCAAGTCGGCAATTTCAAAGTCATTGACTAAAACAATTGATACTTCTAAATTTACAGACCTTACAATTAGTGATTCGGATCCAAAGTCCAATAGCTCTAAGCATGCTAATGGTACTCAAAGCATTCCAATGTCATCTACATTGAACTTGAGTGACGAATATTCTCAAGCTCAATCTACTCAAGCTCAATCTAGGTCTAAAGCACAAGCATCGCAATCCCCATACTATTCATACTATAATAGATCATCCAGTGTTGGATCATCTAGTATTGCTTCATCCAGTATTGCTTCAACTGCTATTCCAACTTCTTCTCAAGCGGCTATAAATGGATCCATTTCATCCAACTCCACCATCGCTATTACTTCCATTTTATCGAATGGTTCAAGCACAGTGATCTCCTTGACTTCAAGTCATGCTGATATCTCAAGTTCGAGCTCCTCATCATCAAGTACCTCCTCGTCCTCATCCAGTCTTCTTGGATCAAAGGCTTCCGTTAATGGCTACTCTGGTGATTTATTTGACGCTATATCGACCGAAAGTCCACTTTCAGTTTTCCCAAGAAAGGAATTACCATTATCTATTCCAAGTGGCGTGGATAATGATGGTGTTCCATATGAAACAAATAAATTCTATTCCAACTTATTCTTAGGAGATCAAACAGATATGATCTGGTCGTATCCATACGGTATGTTATGGAAGACTCAAGACTATTATGGTTTCGGTGTTCAACATTCAAATGCTTCCGACAGAGTTTTCGGATCCACTGATACCAATAACAAAGGAGTCTCATCTTATTACTTTAACCCAATCGGTAATGCTGAGTTAATCTTTTCTTCTACATCATTTTCGAACTCTTCAAATCATATGTCTGTTTCAAACATGAGAAGTATGTCTGCATTAGTTCAATTGTCTGAAAGCTCGACAGTTGGATCAGACTACGTTGATATTCCAATTGTGCAAGGTATGGGTTTAGTTACAGCAATTTATAACGGTGATTTGGTTCCAATGTTAAACTCTTTAATGGGTGTTGAAGAATTAACCGAAGAAAAATCATCGGCCTTGACTAAGAACATATCTAAATATCGTGCTACTTTGGTCAACGGTGTTGAATGGTTGATCTACGTAACGGTTCCAAGCGGTTCAAAAAATTTCAACTTAACTGCAGAAAGTCCATATAAGATTACAGGTTCGACTGCAATCGATGGCCTTATCATACAAATTGCTGTCGCTCCTGGTAGCTCTTCGGCTGAGGGATATTACGACGAAGCAGCTGGTATGTACGCAACAGATGCATCTGTCGAAGGTTCAGTCTCTGGAGGATCATCTGCGGAATACAAATTTGTTTACACAACAAAAGGTACTTCAAGCTCTGGTAAAACTATAGTCTTTGCCTTGCCACATCACGTTGAATCATTATCTAGCACAACTAAGGAAAGTTCTACTGGTATCAAGTTAACTTCGACTACTAAAGGTGATATGTACGGTTACCTAACTAATGAGTTAGTTATGTCTGAAACTTTAGAAACCGGAATCCAATTCTTACCTTGGGTCCAAAACATGGGCAGCGATTTGTCATATACCAGTGAGCAACTTACCTTATTAGCTAAAACTGCTAACGAAGAATTAAGTGTTGATATAAAAGAAACGGTTGATTCCATGGATTCCATGTATTATTCGGGTAAAGTGCTTGATAAGTATGCTTATATTTTATTGGTTGTTAGCGATATCCTTAAAGACGAAGATGTTACAAACTCTACGTTAGCAGACATGAAAGATGCATTCGAATCTTTTATCAAGAACGAAGAATACTACCCATTGATGTACGATACCAAATTTGGGGGTGTTACCTCAAGTGCCTCTCAAGGTGGTGATACAGGACTCGAATTTGGTGCTGCCTATTACAATGATCATCATTTCCATTATGGTTACTTCGTCCATGCCGCCGCCGTTGTCGGTTACGTTGATAAAAAATTAGGTGGTACTTGGGCTGAAGATAACAAGGAATGGGTCAACTCTTTAATTAGAGATGTTGCAAACCCAACTGAAGATGATTCCTACTTCCCTGTTTCTAGAATGTTTGACTGGTTTGCTGGTCATTCGTGGGCCAGTGGTTTATTTGCTAGCGGTGATGGTAACAACGAAGAATCCTCTTCCGAAGATTATAACTTCGCATACGGTATGAAGTTGTGGGGTCAGGTCTCTGGCGACAATTCAATGGAATCAAGAGGTGACTTGATGTTAGCTATCATGAGCAGAGCTATGAACAAATATTTCTATTACAAGGAAGACAACACCGTGGAACCATCTAAAATCCTTGCAAATAAGGTCTCGGGTATTTTCTTCGATAACAAAGTGGCCTATACCACTTATTTCGGCACACCAGCTGATCATCCAGAATACGTTCACGGTATCCACATGTTGCCTATCACTCCGGCTTCATCTTTAATAAGGACTCCCTCTTACGTCAAAGAAGAATGGGACGACCAAATCTCTACATTTATTGATGACGTTGATAGCGGCTGGACTGGTATTTTGCGTCTTAACGAAGCTTTGTATGATGCTTCTTCTTCTTATAAATTCTTCTCTTCCGACAATTGGTCCTCTACCTACTTAGACAATGGCCAAAGTAGAACTTGGGGATTAGCATTTTCTGGTGGTATCTCCAACGCCACATAATTTTCATAGGATATTCTATTTCCTCCTTATTATTGTATATTTATTGTATATTCTCAATACTAATCTTGTATTTTAGCGCTCATGTAATTTTTAAAAATAAAAATGAACGACTCAAAGAGTTTCTTTCACAATTATTTGTTGAAAGTACAGATATTAAACAATGTTTTCATTCGCAAAGAAGTTGGTGGATAGGTTAGAAGGGGGCTCTAATTCGAGTGACTCCAATGCATCAGATTCATACTTTAAAAGTGGATTACAATTGAATAATAAAGGATATGCCTTACGTGTTTTGAATGTTGCTCCACATTCAACTGCTCATCAAAAAGGGTTAGAATCGTGGTTTGATTACATTATCCGTATAAACTATCATGAATTGCCTATGATGTATCCCTCAATATCAACATATTCGTACAGTATAAATGATGATGGCTCTATTAATTATGGCGATAACACTACCCAGGAACAGGCTGGAATGATAAATTATGACATATTGCAGAAAGAAATCGTGAATATTGCTAAGAATGATAAGGCAAGCAAGGAGCTAGTGCTCGATGTTTGGAGTGCTAAAGGTGGTATTGTTAGACAAGTGATACTACCACTCGACAAATTTGAGCCATCGGCAACGAACGGTGCCGATGAATCTGAGTTATCTTTATTCAATGAAAGTTTTGCACAGGTTGGTTTGACATTGCAATCCCAACATTTAAATACCTCAACGTATGTTTGGAGAATATTGAACACCCACCACGGGTCCCCTGCATTCCAGGCTCAGTTAATTCCATATTCCGACTACATCATTGGATGTGATTCGGCATATCCACAAGATACAGAAGGAAAGGGACTTTTGGCTAAAGGAGGAGAATCTTTGTTGTCTAGGACCGTCATGAGTTATTACAATTTACATTATTCTACTTCTCAAGAGGATAATGTTCCAATTACCTTATATGTATACAATCACGATTACGACATTTTAAGACCAGTGACAGTCAATTTATCGAGATCTTGGGGAACAGGACAGAATAGAGGAATTTTAGGATGTGACGTGGGATATGGCTTACTTCACAGAATACCCGAAGTAATTGGCAAATTCGATAGCAATGACATTATCGATGATGTCTTATTTGAATCTAACCACAGCGTCGGCTACGGAATTCAAGACCAGCAGCAAGATCAACAATCAGCACTGCAAACTATTCCATCTCCACCACAAGCATCTACTATCAATACTTCACCAGGTGCAGTTTTTGTTCCACTGACATCAGCACCACCACCAAGAGCAGGTGCGGCTAGAAAGAAAAAGCATGCTCCTACTGGATCTAACTTAGGAGAACTTAACGAATATATGAATGAAGAGCTTGCAAAATCAAAAGAGATGGATACTCTCAGCAATGAGAATTTGGCGAATGAAAGCACAGTTCCCCCACCTCCACCTAAAGCAAACTAATTTCCGTATATCTGTCAGTGAAATATATTAAATTATTTATATAGTCCTTATCAATATAATAATACTGAATAACGTCACGCATATAGTATCTGGGAGCTTTATGAGTCAAATTTAACGACTCATGCTTAGGTTGAGAAGCCTAGCAAAAAAAATAAACACGTTGCCCCCTGCCGGAATCGAACCGGCGATCGCTCCATTACGAGTGGAGCGCCTTACCACTTGGCCAAAGGGGCACGAGTTCAGCTTTTCAAGCATAACATTTCACTATCAAATAACATGGATTTTCAATCTTTTTATATCAATTTAAAGATGCTGCTCCTCTGATATCTTGCAATTAACATATACTCTAAGTTTAAGGATGACTAAAAATGATCCCATATTTACTTCAATGGGGATGTTTATAATTGATGAGAACCAATATCCTGCATCATCAAAGAAGGAGCCAGTGTATAATATTATAGGTGGTGGTGGTACATATGCTATCGTTGGTTCGAGAATTATAGCTGGTGCTGAAAAATCTAAATTAATATGTGGAATTATTGATAAAGGATCTGATTTCCCGGATATTGTTGAAGAAGAAATATTGAGTTGGAATTCAGGAATTGTTTGGCAAGAAGATCCTTCTAGACTTACTACTAGAGGTCTTAATATATATGACGAAGACGATATTAGACATTTCCAATACAAAACTGATAAAAAAAGAATTGAAGCTCAAGATATACTCAATCATCCTCATTTGATTAGGTCTCGTACGATTCACATCATTAGTTCAATCGAAAGATGTGAATCTATAATTGATACAATTTCATCCAATGTACCAAATGATGTTAATCCAATATTCATATATGAACCTTTACCTGATATCTGTATTGCATCAAATTATACAAAACTAATCTCCTTATTGCCGAAGATAGACGTATTTACACCGAATTTGAATGAAATGTCGAAATTTGCAAATTTAGATAAGTTACCTGAGACTATGGATGATATAAAATCATTATGTTTAAATTTTAGTCCTTATTTAACAAAGCCAAATTCTGGTTCAGTTGTTAGATGTGGACATTTAGGATGCTTTATCAAAACACCCAAAGTGGAAATTTCATTGCCGGCATATCATACGAACCAAAGTAAGGTTGTAGACGTAACTGGAGGTGGTAATCTGTTTTGTGGTGGGTTCGTTACAGGTTTGTTATTATCGAAAGGGGATTGGATTATCGGTGGCATTTGTGGTAATGTAGCAAGTGGATGTGTCATCGAACGACTTGGAATGCCGCAAGTAAGTCTGGGTAATTCAAATGAAGAATGGAATGATTTATCTTCCATTAAAAGAATAGAGCATTATGCAAACATAAATAAGCATATTGTAGAAGGAAAGTTTGATATTACAAAAGTAGATTGGCTTACCTAGTATGCCATCAGAGTTCATGATTTCTACAATTTTAATAAGTCATAAATAGCTAATGTACATTTTAATAAGTTTTAAGTATAATTGAAATGAATAATGATCAATTAATTTGTAGTATTTGGTGAAGATTCATTATCATCCTTATTCCCGTCTTGGGTAGAGTAGCGATGCAAAGACTCATCACCATTATCATTTACACCAGCAGGTATGTTGTCAGCGTGGTATAAGTACTTTAATATTTCCTTGTCGTCCGTCCAACTTCTAACTTTCTTTCCATAAATGTATAAAGGTATACCAAATAAACTTACGAATATTTGGACGGCACCGTAAACAACGAAAGTTGTACGTCCCCCTTTGGCATCAAAAAAGCCATTATTAAATAAGGAAAAAATAAAACCCAATAAATTCTTTGAAAAATTTAATGAAACCAAAGCTTCGGATGCAAACATTTTATAGGAATCGACAACAAATGTTATTGCTGTAGTGCTGGCCATTGAACTTCCAAAACTCAAACAACCAAATAATATGACGGGGCCAACCCACTTATCTTTTTCATAAGATGACCAGCCAAAACCCATCAATCCAAGGGACGTAAAAAAAGTTGATGGTATGAGCATCAATAATCTGAATTCTGGCTCATAAACTCCATCATTCCGCGCAATCAAATATCTACTTAGTCTATCACTAATTAAACCAGCAGATAATGAACCAAGGATTCCACCCACAAAAGGTGAAATGTAAAATAGACCAATTGTTTGTTGATTATATTCGTAACCCTCACTTTGAAAGATGCCTGTAATAGTTTCCGAAATCACAATCAACCATACGACAGCCAACGAATAAATGAGTGACCCAAACAAGATTGAAGGATACAGGTATAAGAAAAAAGGCCTTAAGGCCACCATCCACCAACTATCTATGGTATGTCTTCCGGAAAACAATGCTAATTTTTCTTTATATGATGTTGGTTCTGCCTGGTTAGCTTCTATGTTTGATGGAACTTCATTCGTCTCAATACCGATTGGAACATCAGAAGGATGAGCATTAGACGCAGTAACGGTTGAGGGCAAGCTTGCAGTGGTAAACAAATCTGTGGTTGTTTGTCTTCTCATTGCAAACGCATTTGGTCTTTCGCTTGGTGGATGATAATCAGACGCCGCTTGCGCTGCCTTGGTTTCTTCTAATGACCGTTTATTTGGGATAGGTGACCTATCCCAGAAAGTTTCAGGTACTAAAAAGTAAGTCAAAACTAAGTTCATTCCAAGAAACATACTCAAAATCCAGAAAAGCCAATGCCTATCCAAACTTTGAAATACTAAAGCAGATAACAATGGCACAATGTTCTTACCCCCCAACATCAACATGGTATAAATACCTACTCTATAGGCTCTCTCATGAGCAAAGTATATCTCAGCGATTGTGGCACTGGGCAAAGATTCCGTCGGCGAGGCCCCAAACCCAGTTAGAATTCTACCACCCATGAGGTTACCAAAATCCGGCGCCGCCCCAGCCCAAATCGACCCCATTAAGAAAATGAAGATCCCCAAAAGATACACCATTCTTTTACCATACAAAATGGCCGTGGGACTAGCAAAAACTGACCCCGTACCTAACGCCAACATAAACCCCCCTACCAAGTACGATATAGTAGTGATCGGACGGTCAAATTCCACCGCCAAATCATGCATCCCTGCCGCAAGAAGTGGCGACTGTCCTCCCCCTAAAAATGTTTGAAATCCCACTACCAACAAACATAAATCTCTTTTCCATATGGGCCAATTCAACGGATCGTTAGGGTTATCATGAGGCTGTGGAAACAATATGATCCCATTCGAAGTCGTCTTCAACCCTGAATCGGCCACCGATTGGTCGTTTTTTGACAACTCTTCCTCATGGGAATTCATCATGGAAATTGTACCCGTAACATTTTCTCTATCCGGTTGTACTATTCCCAATCTTTTTACCATAGTAATAGATGTGTGTTTGCGCTTTATCTAGTAATCGCCCAACAGATAACTCTATCTTTCATTAATATTTTGCTACTTTCTTTCAAAAATGCAAAACCGGCTACTAATATACTCTCTTAGTAGTACTTCAAAAAAACTCTTATTTATAAACAATTATACGCTACTATGTTGGTTAACTATAGAAGTCATCTGTTATCATTTCGTAAAAGGAGCTTTTTCTTCGCTCCCTGCATATTACATAACCACTATTTACTATTTTACTATGACTATTGTTCTACAAGATACTGATTCACTACCTAGGACAAGATTGGCGTTGAGGGGGAAATCATGTCTCGTGGTATAGTTTTCCGTTCCCAGCTTTATAAATGATTACATGCTCAGTTTAATAAAAGAAGTAAACAAGTATTTAGCAATTCAGTAATTGACGAGGTGGAAGATTGATATAACTATGTAATTTGGTACTAGCTAGCAGAAACCAGTACTTGTGGGGGTTCCTAGACACGTGTAGAGGTAGGGGACAGAATCAGTAGGATTTTGATTGTCACAATAACCTAATGAAACGTAACAGGGAAAGAGTCATGAGTGCGAGCCGTGACTGGAACAGTTTGCCCCACATACATATAAGTTTCAAATTACCTATCTCTATATTGATGGGAGGGGGGACTTGAATATGATAAATGGCGTAGAAGGGAACTGAAACGTGAGTTGAGGACAAAGACTAAAATTTAACTTTACTCCAATTTAACGGATCACGTACCTTAGCATATAGGTCTTAATGAAACACTACGTGCGAATGAATATGAGAGATAAGCGTTTCATGCAGAAGATCGAACGATAAGTGGGTGATATCAGTATATCTAACAATGCTGGTAATTCACTCTGATGAAACTGTTTTGTCTTATCAGCGATTCCCAATACGGAAATCGATGCAGCGCAATGTCGCTTCTCAATTAACGTCATATTAAGCAGTAGCTATATAAATAAGGGAATGGAAGGCATGCTTTGTGAAGCTGATAAGAGGTAACATAAGGTGGTTGAAGTACAGTATGACCATTTCAGAGATAAACGAAGAAGATAGACAATGGGAAGGCCCATGTTCTCAATTGATGCAAAATTCTTTCATATTCCAGGCAAAGATTGCCGAACAGGTACCAAAGGTGATAAATGGGAATGGAATTAGAATCACAGTGGAAAACCCTGAAAATGGCAAAATTACTGACGTCATTGATGGTATGACTGGGGCTGCGGTTGGGTCTTTGGGATGGGGCGATCCAGAAGTGGTTGAAATAATCAACAGAGCAGCCCGTAACACGTTTTATTCTTACCCTGCCATTTTGGGAAATGAATACTCCGAAGAATTGGCTAAGTTTTATATATCCAACTCTCCTCCGAATGCATTTGCAGCTGCTTTGTGGACTCTGTCAGGATCTGAAGCAAATGAAAATGAATTGAAGATTATACGGCAATACCATGTTGAAAAGGGAAATTTCAACAAAACCAAATTCATATCACGAAAGACTTCATATCATGGGTTCACATTAGGTGCATTATCTATAAGCTCGAATGCTAGAGCTGAAATGTTCCAGGAAATTTTGTTGCCCCAAAATCAGTGCTTGAAAATGGAGGCCTGCTATCCATATCGTAACAAAGCCGATAATGAAACATTAGTACAATACTCTGATCGCTTATTATTAGAACTAGAAATGATGATATTGAAGGAGGACCCAAAAACTATAGGTGCTGTCATATTAGAAACATTACCTGGTACGTCATTGGGTACTTCTCCCCCTACCCCAGGGTACTTACTGGGAATTAGAAAACTTTGCACCAAATATGATATCTTATTCATGTTGGACGAGGTTATGTGTGGAACAGGTAGAGCAAATCCTAATGGGGGTCTCAACTGCTGGGAAAATTATCTATCTCCAGAAGAAGGACCAGATATTCAGAGCGTGGGAAAAACTCTAGGCTCGGGTTATGTCACCATTGCTGGTGTTTTGTTAAGCCCAAAAGTAAGAAATGTTTTCATCGAAGGGTCAGGGAGTATTCTTGGTTCTCATACTTACTCTTGTCATGCCTTCAATTGCTTTGTTGCGTTGGAAATACAAAAGAGAGTCAAGAAGCTTAAATTAACAGAGAATATTTTCAAGATGGGTAACTACATGGGTGAGTTATTAATAGAAAAATTAGTGGATACTGCGATAGTTGGTGACATTAGAGGTCTCGGGGGGTTCTGGAGTCTAGAACTTGTCAAAAATTCTCAAACAAAGGAAATTTTTCCTCTATCATCAAATATGGCATATCGTTTGCAGGATAAATGTTTCGAAAATGGTCTAAACATTATGGGCACTCAGGGATGTGCCAACGGATCTGGCGATATTATTCTACTAGCACCCGCATTCATCGTAACAAAAGATGATATTGAGGCAATTGTTCATATTGTTTACATGTCTATAAAAGATCTTGAGCAAGAGTTAATGGATGAAGGCATTTTGTAAATCACCTGTTTAGAACTTGTATCTTTGATATTTTAATTTGATTCACTCTTAGTAATTTTTACATTTTTTTGCATCAATAATCAGAATTACGCGGTAAACTAACACCGAATGAAGACTAATATCAAATGCTCTACATAGCTATTAATACTACTTATTGACCCCAATGATTATACTATGCTTTATTAAAGGATCCAGTATAATGTTTTTTTCATTTGTTTTACGTAAAAACGCATTGCCAGGTGTTGGTGTATCTGTGGAATTTAAATTGATGGCCAAACAATCATTCACGTCTCAATACATGCTAAAAGCCTTCTGGCCACACCACAAACCGTAACCAATATTGACGGTTTTATGGCAATTGATACCACGACTCCCACAAAACAAAGACAATCAACGATATATCTATCGCAGACTCATATAGTGCTCATATAAAGTTTATTTCCTTCTCCAGAACAGCAGTGCATACGTTGCTGCAGATTTGCTACCTTATCTTAAGCCTCTCTCCCTCGCATAGTAAAGTACATTCCATTGTAATAGACAACTCAGCTCTATT
This sequence comes from Debaryomyces fabryi, assembly GCF_001447935.2. Taxonomy (NCBI): domain Eukaryota; kingdom Fungi; phylum Ascomycota; class Pichiomycetes; order Serinales; family Debaryomycetaceae; genus Debaryomyces; species Debaryomyces fabryi. The sequence continues at coordinate 149,789 of NW_015385430.1, forward strand.
TCATTCAGCATGTTACTCCCCGTACTGCTCCCCATATATCTGTGTGTGAACTGTCACGCAATATTCTCACATTGAATAATGTGGTCTACCTCTCCATTTTCAATTTTATTTCCTTTAAGCACCGATTTATTAAAAATTATTCCAAATATATATGCATCAGTATTGATATATTGGTGTCAGTCATCAGTCATCACTCGTTAGTCATCATTAAATTTAGGTTCGATCCCACCAGGAATACGAACTCAAAAGTATCTTTCTCTAAACCCTTCTTTCTTGCATTTCCCACACAATTTTAAAAACTATGTCCACCAAGGAGTGTCTATTACCTTTATTATCTACCAATGACCAATACTACTGGCTGCTAATGACTATTGTATCCTAGTAGTACTAATTCCGTAAATTCTAAGCAGCACCCTGTATATAGCTATCTATGGTTTACGCGTTAAAATTTAGGGCAAATTTGAATTGAAATTTAATCCTCTGGACTTAATTAAGAGGAATTCTTGCTAATAAGTCAATTATATTGTTTTTATTAAAGCATAGGTACCAGTTATATAATTTGCTATGTCACTTGAGGAACCGAAAGTGTACATTGCGACATATTCAAGTGTAAGTGTCTATTTTCAATAGGAAATAAAATTTTCATGATTAGTACCGCTGAACGGGCGGATTACGCGTCCAACATACTAACTAAGATAATTTCAACAGACAGATGTATATGAATGTACTATAAACAATTCTCCCATCATGAGGAGATGTAAAGACGACTGGGTCAATGCTACGCAAATTTTGAAGTGTTGTAACTTTCCGAAGGCTAAGAGAACGAAAATCTTGGAGAAGGGAGTGCAACAAGGATTGCATGAAAAGATCCAGGGAGGGTACGGTAGATTTCAAGGGACATGGATCCCGTTAGCAGATGCGCAGAGGTTAGCTGCTAGCTATGGTGTGACGCCAGATTTGGCTCCTGTGTTGTATCTTGACACCAGTGATCCAAATATGGTTATACCCAAAAAGGTGAAGCAGGTCAACAAGGACGGGACACCCGTCAAAAGAAAGTACACGAAAAAGGCCAAGAAACCAGAGGATACCCCATCGAAGAAGGTGAAGACTGATGGGCTCCAGGGCCATCCACAAGAGTTTAATCCACAAAATTCCTTTGAATCGCTCTCCCGAGCCCAACCGCATATGTCTCAAAATTCACAGCTTGGTGCATCATCACAACAATTGCAGTACCAAATGCCTCCAGGTGGTCAACAGATGCCTCCTACATTCACCCAAACTGACTTTATGAATATGGGAAATGGTATGCCGACATTCACAGCTCACAACCAAGCAATTCAAAACGAATTCCAGAATTATCAAATGCAATTTCAAAGGTTTCAGCATCAACAGCAACAACCTCAGACTCAAGCACAACAAAAGTTTTATCGTGCAGGTGCTCCATATACAGTTCCTGGTATGCCACCTCAAGCACAGATGGTCGGAGGCTTTCATCACGCAAAATTGCCCCTGTCCCAATCTACCAATGAGACCAATTTATCACAAGACGAGCATCAGAAAGATTCGGATACTTCTCTATCATCCAACGAAGAACAATTCAGTGGTGACGTTAAATCCAATATGTACACGATGAAACTGGGGAGTCACTTAACTGGAGAGATTGAAAGCCCTAAAGATCATGAAGAATACAATTCCTATTCAGCACAACTATTGAAATTTTTTAGTGAAGATAATTCCAATATTCCGTACTTCCTTCATAATCCACCCTATGATTTTAATATAAACGAAGCCATCGATGACGAAGGTCACACTCCTTTACATTGGGCAGCTTCTATAGGAAACTACGTTTTGATTCATTTGCTTATTTCAAAAGGTGCCAATCCTTTGGTTGTAAATAGTTTTGGATTAAACCCTTTATCTAAATTGATATCATTTAACAACTGTTTCGAGTTGAAGAACTTTCCTAAGGTTTTAGACGATCTTGAACTATGTTTAATAAATACGGATATTAATGGAAGAACTCCATTACATTATTTGTGTCAATTTTCAAAAGTTAAATCGAAATATGAAAGCTTAAGGTACTACTTGGGTATCATATTAGCCAAGTTAACCTCATTATCCAAGAATGCAAACAACAAGTCAGTAAATTTATTGAAAAATGTTGTGGATCACCAAGATGTCAATGGTGATACTTGTTTACATTTGGCTGCTAAATTCGGGTCCAATAAAATTTTCAAATTCTTAATAGGATATGGCGCAAGAGATGATTTAGTCAATGTAAACAACGAAACACCAAGATATTTGAATATGCAATATAATCTTTTAAGCAATGGAAATGAATTTGATCAACAGCAATATCAACAGTTATCAGGCTCACAGCGTGATTCGCAAGAAATACAGCATGAAAATCAACACTCAACCACACAACCCGTACAAAATCAAATATTGGCAACTCCTATTCAACATAATTACCGCAGCAATGCTATTGAAACTCCAGACACACAACGAACAACTGTTCAAGATGACGATATAGATGATGAAGAGGATTCAATCAATGCTAGAGTTAACAAGGAACAATTAGACCAGTTGATGAAACAATCACAATCTAGCAATGTCGAAGACAACAAAGAGAATATATTCATCGATGATTCTTTGAAGTCCTATAACCAGATGTCAACCCCAGTGCGAAATCCAAAGACTAGTTCTAACTTATCTACCTCATCATCTCATCAACCATTGGCCGTTATTTCCGAAAGAACTGTAGAGAATACTCCTATAAAGAATGAGGACAAGAAGTTTGTTTTAGGATCATCTATTATGCAAACTCACAAGCCTCACCCTCCAAAATTAGACGATGAAGGTAGAATTATAGAAGATTCGAAAGAAGTCGAGGAATCCGGAGATATTGATCTGAAAACACTTCTGATGACTGATTTATCATCCATGGTTACTGGAATGATCAATTCGTTATCAGACTCATATAGTCAAGAATTAACTCATTTAAAAGCAACTTACAAGAAACTTCAAGCAGACTTGGCAGAAAAGGAAAAATCCAATGATAAATCACTTCATAAATTTGAGGCCTTATTGAAAAAAGGTGGAATCGATAACTTCGAGAGCATTGAGCAAGGCAAGGCTGTATTACAAGACGAAATCAAACTTCATGAACAAGAGTTAAATGGTAAAGAAGTTGCTTTGCTTCAAGCATTGGAGAAGACTCAAGCTTATCACCTAGCCAACTTAGTTGAAAAGCACGAACTGAACGCCGAGAACGATGATGGGGATGATACTGGGGACGAGTTTAAAGACGAGGAAAGATTGAGTTTTGCAATCGAATTGACGAATCTCCAATTGCAAAGAAATAAAGTAATCAACGAACTTACCAATAAAATAAAGAATTACGGGATTGATTCTAAGATGTACAAGTATAGAAAGTTGATTAGTTTGAGTTGTGGCTTGAAAGTAGAAGATATTGATGGCTTAATTGATGGCATTGAAGAATCCTTGATGGAAACTTCAATGACTTAATTACAGTGGGTGCAAGAACGTTCCTTTACATATAAACATTATTTTTAAACATTGTAATTTAGTTCTTTAATACAATAGAATAACTTTATTATAGCTAGATTATTACTATATTGACCTGTAAGTCGTTAACGTATTGGCCTAAGACCTTGAAATCAAAAATCGTGCACGAACCGCGAATTTTCATGAAATAAAATCTCTACTATTTTGGTTGAATAACAATAGTAGATAACTTAATCCTTTCATATCTAAGTATATCTTTATAATAATGACCAAAAATACTTTCAAAAGACAAAAGCTAGCACTGCAGCCGGCTAATATCCCATCAGTGCCTGCTACTGTATATGAGACACCTAAAGAATCATTGATCAACTTTCCTTCTTCGATCATGAATGGTATAACGAAAGAAGGTGGATTGGTCTCATTGACATTCAAATCAATAACGTGTGCTAATTTTGTTGAAAACTTGGATTGGATGCGTGGTGCATTAATAAGGAAAGATGAAGAATTTGAACCTACTAGAATAAACGAGGATGTGTTTAATGGAGAGAAGATGATAACAGAACTTAAGCAAGATATTCAAGCCTTAAAAGAAAAACCACAACAAGTAAATACGATAGATGAAATAAAGGTTCTACAATCCAAGTTGACAAATAGTTTAAAAGATGAAGAAAGTTTCCGTAATTTTGGCATCAACTTGGTTAAGCAGTACGAAATTGAAAATCCAACGAAGAGTATCAATTTCAATAATGAAAGTTATTCCACAATAACAAAAGCGGAAATTCCAGGTGTTAAGGTAAGTAAGTTTGAAGATGTGGAAAATCCCGATCTTTCAGCTTATGAGAGAAAACCGGTTGTAGAACCACCAAAAGAACTAACACCAGAACCGGTGGCGGCACCAATACAGGAACAGACACCTAGTACAGTGCCAATGGTTTTGAATAATAGCAACAATTCGACACCAGAAATGACACTGCAAAACTTTCAAAATACAGCCGTTCAACAACTGTCTAACAACCAGGTCTCAGCGTCGCCTTCGGTACAAGATAATAATGTTAATTCTACTTACCCCAATCAAACATTTCACAACTCGCCACCACAAGAAAATTACTATTAATCTATCTATATAGAAGTGATCTAAACAATAATTCGAATGGAACATACTAGTTTGTATTGTTTAGTATTTTATATATTATTTGTATAAATAGAGTCAGGAATTTGATCATATTTTAATTTAAACCACCCAATACAACACTCTTGATAATAGTGTAATCATTAACACCGTACTTCGATCCTTCTCTTCCAAATCCAGATTCTTTAACACCACCAAATGGTAAAGCTGATTCAGAGATTGCACCAGTATTTGCACCAATCATTCCAACTTGCAACTCTTCTGCAACATTGAAAATCCTATTGATATTAGTTGAGTAGAAATAACCAGCTAACCCAACGTCGGTGTCGTTTGCTAAGTTGAGAACTTCTTCATCAGACTTAAATTTAATCAATGGTGCTACAGGACCAAAAGTTTCTTCGTTGAAAATATCCATTTCTCGTGTAACATCACCAAGGACGGTCAAATCATGGAAATTTGCTCCAAGGTCCTCACGTTTATTGCCTCCAAGTAGAATTTTAGCACCTTTAGATGTTGCATCTTCAATATGAGACCTTACTTTATCCATAGATTTACCATGTATGAGTGGCCCATGTGTTACTCCATCAGCTAATCCATTTCCTAGTTTAACTGTTTCTGATAATTTCTTAGTAAGCTTTGAAACAAATTCATCATATATAGATTCATGAACAAAAAGTCTATTGGCACAAACACATGTTTGACCTGATGAACGGAATTTAGAGGCAATTGCTCCATCAACAGCCTTATCGATATCAGCATCATTAAAAACAATGAAGGGTGCATTACCACCTAGCTCCATTGATAATTTTTTTAAAGTAGAAGACGATTGAGACATTAAAAGCTTCCCAACATTGGTCGAACCAGTGAATGAAACCTTCTTTACGATAGGATTCTCGCACATTAATTTACCCACCCCTGCAGCATCAGATGATGGTAAAACATTCACGGAACCTTTAGGAAACCCTGCTTGTTCTGATAAGTAAGCTAAAGCTAAAGCGGATAACGGTGTTTCAGAAGCTGGCTTGATAATAGTGGTACAACCAGAAGCAGCTGCAGCACCTAATTTTCTAGTAATCATTGCAGCCGGGAAATTCCAAGGAGTTAATATTCCACATACACCAATAGGTTGCTTCAATGCTAAGATTTTAGTGCCAGCTAATGCAGAAGGGATAATATCGCCATATATTCTTGGTGCTTCTTCTGCAAACCATTGGAAAAATGAGCTTGCATAAGCTACTTCTCCAAATGCATCAGCATAGGGTTTCCCATTTTCAAGGACAATAATCTTTGCCAAATCATCTTGATTCTCTTGCATCAATCTATACAAATTCATAAGCAAATCGCTTCTGTAGCGTCCTGTGGTCTTCTTGAAATCACTAAATGCATCATGAGCAGAATTGATAGCCCTTTCATAATCTTCTGTAGTCATGGATGATACGTCAGCGATCTTTGCATCCGCGCATGGTCTTAGTGCTGGGTTATTGACTTCAAATGTGGAATTATCACTACTATCTACCCATTGACCATTAATATACCCTTGAGTTCTGATGAGATCAGGGTTCCTTAAACTGGATAAAATTTTGGAAGAAGAGTCATACGTTGAGTACAATCTTCTTCTATAATTTGCCTTAGCAATGTTAGATATAGAATTTCTTAACATACTTTTAAAATTCGGATTAGATTATATATATGCGGTTGTTGGAGTATATTGCAGCATTGCTATTTGATAAGTAGAACAGAATCTACTTTATTTAAATGGAACAAAACTATGTCTTGTCGCGCTACTGCACAATCGCTGGTAAGGTATTCTAGAAGAGATATTAGACAGCATTGAAGGAAGGACATGTTTTCACGGAGTTAAATTGTAGATAGTTCACGATTTAAAATCCACTGGTCTATATAAGAGCACTTAATAATAATTCGATTCCGATAGTTCTACAGAAGTGTTTTAAGTCCATGATATATACTAGCATATAAAAATCATACGACAACTTGAGCATATATATAGAAACTAATACAACATAGAAGGAGCCTGCCCTTTATGCACAATAATGGCTATTCGTATTTTGGGATCATTATGCAAGACTCTTGTTCTGATCAAGTTTTTCTTCAAGATGTGTAACAGATACACCTCCCTTGTTTTCTTCATCTAGACCATATTCAAGAGCACGATCACCAGCTTTGTATCCCACGGTCACATCTTCTCCAAACACTTGAGCAACTTCTTCCAAACCAAGACCCTTAGTTTCTGGGAATATCCAATATACAATATTCATTTGAACAACTAACCATATACACCATACAATGTAGTATTTCCAAGTTATTGCAACCATTGCAATATTGTTCACATAATTATTGAAGAAACCGACCACATTTCCAGATAGTTGATAGAGAGTCGCCCCTTGAGCTCTCAAATGGAATGGACACACTTCCATAACATAAGTCATAGATACAGGTGATACAATGTGATAAAATCCCAGGAAAAGATAGATCATAGCAACGACGCCTCTTCCTAAGCCCTTATTTTTGAAATCATGCTCCTGATTAATTGCAGATAATATGGTCCAAATTACATAAGTAATACACATAAGGATGTAGCCTCCGATAAAAGTTTTCTTACGTTTGAACTTATCAACAAATGTTGCGCAACCAACGGACCAGACTAAACCATAGACAGTCATACCAATATTGATTTTAAGCTGGTCGTTCGTCTCGGTGATGCCAATATTGGTCAAGACTATTTGTAAGTAATATGAGATAAGTGCGTTTCCACAAAGTTGTGCCATAGCTGGGACAGCTAGAACAATAAATAACCTACGAAGACGTTGCTTAGACCTGAACCATTCACTCCATTTACTCCTCTTTTGCATTTCCTCTTGTTCGATAATTGCCTTGATTTCAGCCATCTCGAAATTGACTAATGGACTGCTTGCATCCCCGCCAGCATGGTACTTGATGAAAAACTTCTCTGCTTCATCACTTCTACCCTTGCTAATCAACCATCTTGGCGACTCTGGCCCAAAAAACGCAAGAACTAATTCAAGAGCAGGAAAAGCACACTGTAAGATGGATGGAATTCTCCAAGACCAGTTATTATATTTCATGCTTGAATGATATGGACCCCAAGTCACTAATGCAGCAACAAAAGAACCAAGAGGCCATGATGCCAACAATAAGGCTGTCACAACTGGCCTCTGGGATGGAAATGAAGTCTCTGCCAACAAAGGTGAAGCTGCTGCCGATGCAAAGCATGACCCAACACCAAGTAGGACTCTTGAGGCAGTAAACATTCCAAAATTCACTGCACCACCTTGTAATGCGGCACCTATAATGACAACAACACAACCGAACATAACAGTCAACCTTCTTCCCAAGTAGTCGCATACAAACCAAGTAAACGGAATCGAGATCAATGTACCAATTGCAACTCCATTAGCCATGGTACTCAATCGACTCCCGGTAGGCTGATCAAAGTACTCTCTCCAGCTTGGAAGTGTCTGCAAATTATTCATCATACTACCATCGTATCCCGACGTAACTTGAGCCAAAATTCCTCCCAAGAGAAAAATATTTAATTGCAACAACCACGGGTACCGAAACCATATTTTTTCCAATTTGGGTGTGACATCAGCTAGAGTATAAATTTGATCTGGAGCTTCAATTGAACTATTCCTTGAGTTTTCTGGAGAAATATTTTTTTTATCCATATTCATGGTTTACCTTGTAATCTTTCTCTTTCTTATGCTAGTATCATCTATGAAATCTCTCTGTTTTATATACTTTTCACAGTGAGGTTTAATTAATCAACTGGTATTTGATTCCCCAGACCTAATTCTATAAATTATTCGTTCTAATATCGAACCGAAACATGAAAATAGGATTAACGTATATCATACAGTGAAGAGGTGGGGTCCTTCATTCCCCATTCGTGTCAGTTTTGGTGTTATTCTCAAATTGTCAACTATTGGATACTGAACTACAGCAGGAGTAAACGCATAACACAGCGGAGTAAAATCGCAACTATGTAACGTCACATTATATTAGTTGTCGGACTTCTATAATAAGATTAATGTGCGACTAAACTCATATACGTCACCCAGACCCCACTAGATTCTATCTGAATAAGGGAATATTAAATTGGAACGTGCTAACAAAATTACATATATTGATCATTGACTAGTATTTTTGATAGTAAAGGAAAGTTGTACAAAACTGTCATACGATTGTTATATAATATGCAACAAAAAGAGTTGAATTTGAATCAGAAGAGTAAATTTCTATTCCCCCAGCAGGTAATTTAAAAATGAATGTCATTCAATTTCCATACATACAAGTATTAAATCTATATATTACATCGAACTCTCTTTGAATTTCCCTTTAAGTTCTCTAATTCAGTTTTATTTGGAACAGTTAAATTTTCTATCCATTCCAGTTTAGAAAACTTGACTGTTTTGGGTTGGGAATAGACAGCGCATGCACAAGTCGCAGTGGAATTCGGTTTAATAGAGCCTATCAATTGTGGCAACATCACTTTGGACGCCATTATATTGGCATTAGGTTCAACCTTAGACACATTAGGTTTTCTTAGACCGAAAAGGTCGACTATAAAGCCGCAATCTTCTTCTGTCGATATTTCCGCATAATTGTTGGAACCAGTTTCCACAGATGTTTTCTTATCTCTATCATTTTTAAATGCAATAGCAAATCCGCCCTCTCTAGTATGAACTTCCTTATTAGATTTATTTGTGATTTCATGTATTCTTACGTGATAAGTACCCTTTTGCAATAACCAAGATTTAACCTCAATCTCAGGGTTAGGTGACCATTCTGAGTACAAACCCCCTTCAAATATCCAGGACCTATGATCCTCCCTAACAAAGAATTCTCTCTTGTTGAAACTAAAACCGATCATATTGTCAATGCATGCGGATTCAAAATGCCCCGAGGTAGTTCTAACGCTAAAACCATATCTAGTACTATAGGCAAATTTACTATATTTCTCACATTGATACTCATCATTCCATGGTCCACTGACTAATGCAATTGTGTTTCCGGTGTTATGTGAAATATGCATTCCTGCTACGCTTAGAGTCGTATCTTCTAAGGATAATTCTGCAACATCTGTTGACCAAAATGGATGAGACGTAGGCAACATTAACGGAGCAAATGCCTTGAACGCCCAATATGGAGATTGAGGTGAATTGTACCTTTCAGACATAAACAAATTAGGATATGAAAATCCGACAGACAAAATTTCACTTCCAAATACAGATATTGGTTGCTTGGACCACCATTGCAAATTTCTCAAATAAATGCCTTTCATTACCCCCCATGGAATAAATGGATCTTCTTCAACATTTAGTACACTTGGTAGTATTCCCCAAAATGCAACTGCTGCAAATCTGTATGTCAAAGACCGACCGTATGGAAGTGACGCACCACTATCACTGAACCAATTTATGAACTGCTTCGCAAAGATCTTAGCTCTTTCTACATATTTTTTAGATCTTATCGGATCCTTATCGCGCATCACAATCGCATAAATTAAGCCATAGAAATGGAATGCATACGCGTTGTAGTAGTCAATTCGAAAGGATTTTCCATCACCATACCAACCATCTTCTAGATACATATTTTCAATGTCATCTAAATAATCTTCTGTCATACTTTTATTGAACTGAACCCCCACTTTAGTTAATCCCAAATCGATTATGACTCTAAAGAATTTCCAATTATTATGACAAAACTCACAATCTCTTACTTTAAGCAAATACTTGGACAAGTTCCTTTTACCTTCAAGGGTCAATGGATCCCATGCGAACTCAGGAACAAAGCATAAAGCAAAACCAATTGCTGCGATATCTACTAATGTTTGATCGCAGCTCTTTGGCTCACCCCAATATTCGGAATGATTTATATTCGTTCCATTCGTAAATCCTCTTTGATACAATTCCCAATACTTGAAGTGACCACCCCCATAGACGTAGGGAACTATTCCCCATAGAGGCCTAGCAAACCCTTCCAATTCTGCAGAATCAAAAACAAACGACGCACCAGCTGCTCCTAGACTTACCCTTGCTCCACCTTCCGAGAAGGCTTGAACCAATGGCTCAAATAATTGAAACATGCCATCAACTACATCAGTTTTTGTTTGATATGGGTTTAAAGACCACGCATTAAAGCTTGATTTAGTTTGGTCCATTTTTATTACATACAAGATATTGATACATTAGAAAATTTGGCAAACAGTAGATATATATGCGTTGGGTTAGGATGTTTATATTTCCATCCACCAAACGGTTACCTAAAATAGGAATACATCGCTTATTAGTTGATTTTACATTAACTCCCTATTAATTGATTAAAAATAGAATTCAACATGCTTGAAACAATTAAGCATTGTAGATGTTTATATTCCTCGGAAAGATAGAGAAGACTAAATTGCTCGAACTTTTGCACTCAGTAATAACATTGAGTGGTCGAGAGTAATACGTATTTTTCTATTTTCATAAATTTTATAGCCAAAGCTTTGTATATTAAAGAAAGTATCTAAATAAAATGTTACTGTCTAAAATTCTGCATTGGATGATTCGTGATTTGCTTACTGAATTAAGCCTAGTTGCAACAATTTATTACCAATGGTTAGAAAATAGTAATCTGCATAGACAAGCCCATGACTTACCAATCTTTCATAAGTATCTGGATTATTGTTAATAGTCGCTTCTGCCAAAATTGTATCCCTAGCCCCAATATCTACAGTTCCATCTTTCCTGAAAGAAGATTCATTAGTGTACGCAAAATTAATGGTGTCGTTCACAAGTCTCAATCCGCTGATTAGATACCCAGTTTCATTAGTTGCTTCATAAATCTTAATTAACCCAAGGGCACAAATCATAGCAGCAGAAGTATCTTTGATTTCTTTATCTGGAGCACCAAAATCCCAAGCTGGAACCCCATCATCTGGCAATTTAGAAAGAAAGTATTCAGCCAATCCGATCGATGCGTCCAAGAACTTTTTCTGTTTGGTCCACAGGTACGTTTCAACGAACCCTAAAACAGCCCATGATTGACCCCTAGACCAAGTCGTATCATCTGCATAGCCCTGGTTAGTAAATTTGGCCTTAACAGAACCATCATTCAAGTCATAATTTACAACATGGAAGCTTGACCATTCAGAGTTCCTGAAATGATTCTTTAGTGTAACTTCAGCATGTTTTGTAGCAATTGTAGATAATCGTAAATCGCCAGTCTTACTTGCCACATAATATAACATATCCAAATTACACATATTATCAATGATGACAATAAAATCTTCATTTTTATTAGTAAAGTTGTATCTCTTGTTAACAGCAGTATCCCAACTTCTAATACAACCAACAGTTTCATCAAATCTAGAGGCTAGAGCATTTGCAGCTGTCACCAAGCAGTCTAAAGATCGTGAGCTTTTGCTATATTCGTATTCTCTTTGGAAAGCTGGCTGAATTATAAAGCCTAAATCGTGTGTATCCGTTCTAGGTGCTTGTTCAAACAAACCTTCTGCCCACCATCTCGCAGCATATTCTAGCTTTATTTGATTCACGTTATCTGTTGGAAAGTGAGAAGAGAAGTTCTTGCATCTTTCCAACAAACAGTATAGAGACCCAGGAAAAAATCCTGCTGTCCAATGGTCAATGTCTCTAAATTCGTATCTCCCGAATGAATATTCTGGGGTCTTTATTGGAGGGTTAGGCTGATCTAAGTATTTAATTGCCACACCCCAAATTTTAGCGATGGTTGAATCTCCATATAAGTTAGGCTCGATCCGTTCCAATAACGTTTTGGCTTCAGTCAAGGTCATAATATCGGGTCGCTTGTAACTTGTTTAAAATCAATGATTAAATATTGCATATTTCATAATTATCTCTCAATAATCTTGTTCGAAGCTATTTATAGCCTCAGTACACCATCTACTAGTGATTGAAGAAGTATTATTCATACGAGAAGCCTCAGAATTCTAAATCGTCTTCAATATAAAATAGAGTTACCGTAATCAGGCTTATATTTGGTGGGGGAGGGGAGTAGCAAAAATATCAAGCTCCACTTGGTATAAAGTGCATATTTTATGGCTCCATGCTACAAAAAGATTAGAGGTGGGTTATTCTTAATAAGCTTGATTATTTAATATGTGTAGTGTAAAGAGCATGGAATTAGGGACCGATCCCAATGGCTGGAGGATCAATTGTTGTTCTTTTCAACAAGATGCTATTATCACTTTTGGAATATACCAATATGTATCTTTATATATGCCAAGCGATCAAAACGATCCTAATGGCAGCAGGTTGACAACAATTGGAAGAAGACGGATGCCAGATGGCCAATGGAAATTTTTATCTTTCAAGGATTATTATCAGACAAAAGATGATGGCCATAATATTATATCTATGGGCATTAGTGGTGATGGGATCATACATATGGCCTGGGATATGCACGGTGATGGTATACATTATAGACAGTCTAAGCATGGGTTAGCCTTATCGGAAGATGAAGACAATTGGTGTATATCTTCATTTGGAAAAGTATTGGATTCACTTGATGGTGATGGTAAAAAGTACGTGTTCGATGAAATCACATATCCAAGGTTTTTGACCTTACCATCTGGTGATATGCTTCTAGAATTTAGGATTGGTAGATGTGGACTCGGGGATGAATATATTTACCGTTTCTCAAGCACGACTCATATCTGGTATGAAGTTTCTACTCCGGTCATCCAAGGTGTTGGAAATAACGCTTATATTCATGGATTTGACTACAGTATTGACAAAAAACTACATATCAGCTGGACTTATCGTGATTTTGTTGAAGACAGAACAGAACAAACTGATAATAAAGTAACTTCTCAAGCTGGACCGAATGGACCTGAAAACAACCACGATCTACACTACGTGTACTCGCCAGATGAAGGCTATACTTGGTATAACGGTGAACACGAGAGGTTGGCTCTTCCAATTAACATGAATTCACCATCATTAGCCGTTAGTATTCCAAAATTTTCTGGAATAATGAACCAAGAAGGACAATGCGTTGATGGTAACGGAGGAGTTCATGTACTTGGACGAGAAAGTGGTTATTATTATCATTATTATCGTAACCCTATTGACGGATTATGGCAGAGAAGAAAAATTAACAATTATGTAGGAAGGTTATTTGGTGCAAGAGGGAAGATATTTTGTCAAGATTCGAATCCTAACATTATATATGGTCTTATACCATTAAATGCTGAGAAATTTGTCATTGTGAGGTCTCAAATCCAAGATAAAAAAAACCTAACTTATAATCAAAGTGACTTCGATTGGAAGGTTTTACATACTTTTGAGGGTTTGGATGGAGAACCAGTATATGATAGATATCGTAAGGATAATACTGTTTCCATATTACAAAGGGTAGGAAACTTAGGCGTAGATGATTCAGCTAATCCTTTTTATGATAACAAAGGATTAAGAAAAGTAATTTTAATAGATGTAAATTTCACCCCCATATAGTTCATAGTTTATGAATGCGATTTTTGCTTATTGACAATGTCTAATTTCTGAGTTAATAAATAGGTAAAAAGATTCGGTCAATCGAAAGTTTGCTAACAACACAATTTTACTTCATTCTCGCTTGAACAGTAATGGACAACTGAAAGCATTACAGCATAGTCTTTTATGATGCCAAAAATCTCAAATCAATTTAAATCAATATACAAAGTGAAAATTTTCGCGTAGATTTCCTCTCTCGAAATTTGCAGCTATATTATGCCGCAAGTACAAATATAGAAGTAAGATTCTCTTACATTCAAGAGAGGTCAACGTAATCCTTGCTGGAAAGATGTCCAAAAATGGTCTAAGAGGTTTTCAGAAATAGATAAAAGAACTTACGAGTAAAATTTATTGCGAAGGGATAACCTAACCTGATAGATATTTCGTTTGATATGCTTCTCAAGATCAAAAACTACATATTTTGTTTATAATATATTGCTACACTTGTTAAATTAAATTCTGTTACAAGTCAATATTTTCATTCAATTACTTCCTATCATCGGAACTGCAAGTTTAAAAAGTTCACCATTTCAAACCGAATTTTTAATTTTTTGAAAAAATTGCAAAAAGCTGTTAAAATGTGGGATTTTTTACATATGTCAAATATTCTCGGACTTTCTTTGTGTATCGAATTGAGATTCTTATATTTATGTCATAGTTTTATAGAACTATCTTATAGTTGGCAAAATGTCGAAGCAGAATATGTTACTAAATATATCGGAACCAATCCAATCTGATCTGTCACATGTACGCCACCAATTTTCAATCGTTTTCAGCACGAATAATACAATCAAGCTTAGTGGGGTACGACAATAGAGACCTCCTCTTCTAGTTTGAGGTTGAGGTTGGGGAACATAATTTCTATTTATGGATGGGTTCTAGTGGCATTGATATTCATGTAAAATAGTGATTCTACTACTACAATAATTGACTTATAATTCATATTTAATGTCAACATATTTCGCATTGTGCCAAGATCTATGAAGTAATTGACCTATATATCGGCGACATACTCAACAATGAAATTTATAAATATTTTATCGGTTGCTTCTATTTTCGCAGCAAATGTTCTCACTTCCCCAGTAAAAAATAACCATAAAGGCAACAAAGTAAATATTGGGAATGTCACTTATGGAGGCTTATTTTACGACATTAATGGTGATATAATTCAAGCTCACTCTGGAGGTATTTATCATGATGACCATTCAGGGATCTTTTACTTATATGGTAACGATTTCACTCATGCGAATACGAGTGATCCATTTGAGGCAGTAAATTTATATAAATCAAAAGATTTAGTTAATTGGAAATTTGTTAATGCATTGGTTACACCTGATAGTTATGGTTGGAATGATTCTAATGGGGGTGTTGAAACAGGATGTTCGGAATTTGTAGTTTTAGAACGACCAAAAATTTATTTCAACAAACATACTAACAAATACATCATGTATTCACACGTCACTGATAGTGCGTACAATAATAGCATGGTTGGTGTTGCTACTTCTGACAGCCTTGAAAATGATGTTTGCTAAGTGCTACAAGGCAGGTGGCTTAAAATCTTGGGATATGGGACTTTATGTTGACGATGATGAAGATAGTTCAGTCTATTTAATCTATTCTTCTAATGCCAATGGAAAAGGTACAAATGGTGCTTTGAGAATTTCCAAGTTAACAAATGATGGTTTAGACATTGAAATAGAAAATGTGGCAACAGGTAGAGGTCAGTTAGAATCTCCTGTTATTTTCAAGCAAGATAACAAGTACACCTTGATGGTGTCTCACACTAGTGGCTGGGCAAGCAATGATAACGTGTATGTGCAAGCCGACAGTATAGCAGAATTAATGAACGGATCATTTTCACTTTTTCTTGCTCCCGAGGGTACCCATACTTTTGATTCCCAGTGTCACTATGCTTTCCCATTGTCAGGTGTATCTGGAAACTATTCAAATTTCGTTTACATGGGAGACAGGTACATTAATCCAGGTTTAAACAATTCTGAATATTGTTGGACACCGATCAATGTGACCAATTCTGGCGTTTCTTTGATGGATGCCCATACGTGGACATTTAAGAATAAAGAATTTGTTACTCAGGGAAGCTGGAATCAGGAAATCTAGGCTTGTTGATACACTTAAACAAAATTCAGAAATTTCAAATATTTGCTCAAGATGACTTGACTTTTCTCTTATGTACCGTGTTTACAATGCAAATACAAACATATGCTTTAAACTTTCTAACCAACGCTAGTCATTTTAACATTAATATGGTATAATGCTAACGATTCAATAATTATTTCGTTCAGTCATTTGTAGAATATTCTCTGTACAAGTGCTTAATTAAACGTTTGAAATTAGTATATTAACTATCAGGAAAATATTGTCTACAATCAATATTGTAAAGTAAGAAAAATATTTATTCAAACTAATTTTCAATATGTTCCACTTTCATGTCACTTTTAGACAAATTATAATCTGTTCCATATTCAATAGCTTTACCACCAGCTGTAAAACCACGAGTAACATCCTCGCCGAAAACTTGGGCAACTTCTTCTAAACCAAGACCCTTTGTTTCCGGAAATATCCAGTATACAATGTTCATTTGGACAACTAACCAAATACACCAGACAATGTAATATTTCCAGTCTATAGCCTCCATAGCAATGGGATTCACATAATTGTTAAAGAAGCCAATTACGTTCCCCGAAAGCTGATAAAGCGTTGCACCTTGACCCCTCAATTGAAAAGGGCATACTTCCATAACGTAAGTCATGGAAACCGGTGCAACAATGTTGTTGAAGCCCATGAAAAGGTAAATCATCGCAACAATCCCTATGCCTAATCCCTTATTTTTGAAGTCAGACTGTTGGTTAACTGCAGATAATATAGTCCACACAGTATAGGTAATACACATAAGAATATAACCCCCTATAAACGTCGTCTTACGCTTAAATTTATCTACATTTAGTGCACATAACACTGACCAGAATAATGCGTAGACTGTCATTCCAATATTGATTTTAAGTTGATCATTACTGTTTGTAATTCCAATGTTTCTTAAAACGATTTCCAAATAATAAGAAATAAGGGCATTTCCACAAAGCTGAGCCATCGCAGGAACAGCCAAAACTATGAATAACCTTCTCAAGTTTTGCTTAGATTGAAACCATTCCGTCCATTTACTATTACGTTGTTCTTTCTCCTGCTCTATAATTGCCTTAATTTCAGCCATCTCAAAGCTGACCAATGGGCTGCTTGCATCACCACCAGCATGATATTTGATGAAGAACTTCTCTGCTTCATCACATCTACCCTTGCTAATCAACCATCTTGGCGATTCTGGACCAAAAAAGGCGAGTATTAACTGAACTGCAGGGAAGAAGCATTGTAGAATAGACGGAATCCTCCAGGACCAATTATTATATTTCATACTAGAGTGGTAGGGACCCCATGTCACTACTGCCGCAACAAATGAACCAAAGGGCCAGGAAGCTAAAACCATAGCTGTCATCATAGCTCTCTGCGCAGGATAGGCCGTTTCTGCCAAGAGTGGAGATGCTGCAGCAGATGCTAGGCATGAGCCAATTCCAAGCAAGATTCTTGCACCAATGAACATCCCAAAGTTCGTAGCGCCTCCTTGCAAGGCGGCTCCAATGATTATAATAACACAACCTAAAATAATAGTATATCTTCTACCAAGAAAGTCACAAAAGATCCAGGTTAATGGAATAGAAATTAATGTGCCTATAGAGACACCATTCGTCATTGTACCTAAGCGACTTCCTGCAGGATTGTCGAAGTATTCTCTCCAACTCGGAAGAGTCTGCAAATTATTCATCATACTACCGTCATATCCTGATGTAACTTGGGCTAAAATACCACCAAGGAGCAAAATGTTTAATTGAAGCAACCATGGATATTTAAACCATATTTTTTCAAGCTTCGGCGTAACATCTGCTAAAGTGTGCAGTGGCACGGCCACTTCATCAACTGACTCCCTTGACTCAACTTTGTAAACAGATTTGGTCTCCGACTTCATTTTAATTTAAGACCTTACCTTACGTGAAATATCCACTGAATTTATGTGGTAAAATGAGATATTTATCCTTTCAAAAGGTCTATTCATTTTGGGGTAAATGCTAGATATATGTATGGGGTTTTGAACCGGATCAATTAAAAACTTTCGCAGTTTGACATTCGCGAAAATAAATCCATATTGGTCACATTTTGGTGGGGGTAAATGGTTGCAAAAAAGGTTATTACACCGAAAATATTAGAGATTCTACATATAGAATGTGTAGATCTCAGTCAAGAAGAAATGACGTCATTAAACTACTTCTAATATACCAATCTCCCCGCGCATCTTTTTTCCCTACATAATTGTTCACGAAAAGGCAATGTGGGAGGGTCCCCCATAAAAATGATCACTAATACGGAAAGAGTAGTGAGAAATTGATATGAGATGTGGAAATAAGACTTCTGGCCGGATATTGTACCGCGAAAATCCCATTAGCCTGTATAGCTGGTATAAAAGATAGCAGTTTTAATAGAAATTCGTATGCTATTAAAACCAGTTTTTGATAATAATACTTTTAGAAGTACCTATATATTTGTAATGACATATAACGCGAAAAGTCTTGAATCGGTTCTTTCAAATCCAAAAATTGTCGAGATCAACAGACTAGATTCTAGAGCTTACTATTTACCATGTGACTCAACTTTAAGTCTTAATGGGAATTGGGATTTTAATTACTCACAGTCTCCCTTGGAGGCACCTTTACCACTCGACAAAAATGCAGAATTCCCGAACAAATTGACTGTTCCAGGTCATTGGCAGCTTCAAGGACATGGAAAACCACACTATACCAATGTTGTATTCCCATTTGCAGTTGATCCTCCAAATCCTCCATCGCAGAACCCAACAGGTACCTACCGTCGGACGTTTGTCGTTCCAGACGAGTGGAAATCAAAACCATTCTCATTCAGGCTTCGGTTCGAAGGTGTTGATAATTCCTTCCATATATTTCTTAATGGAAAGTTAATTGGTTACAATGAAGGTAGTAGGAATGCATCGGAATTTGACGTTGCAGAACATATTTTATTGGATGACGTTAATGAAATATGGGTTAGAGTTTATCAATGGTCTTCCTCTTCATATATTGAAGATCAAGATCAGTGGTGGTTAAGTGGAATTTTCAGAGATGTATACTTATTAGGATTCAACAAAAGAGGATTCATTGAGGATTTTAATATTGTGACTGATTTGGATAAAGACTACCTTGACTCAAAATTGACGATCAATCTAAAAATAAGTGCTGCTGCTCTCAATTACAAATTGCAGGTATTATTGAGGCGTGAAGGTAATGAAGTAATCAATGAGTTTTTCAATTTAGAAGGGTCTAATGTTAGTAAGTCATTTCAAGTGCGAAATCCGCTTAAGTGGACAGCAGAATCTCCAAATCTTTATAAGCTTGAATTATTAGTGTTAGTAAACAATGAAATAACTAATAGGGTAGAACAAGACGTGGGTTTCCGTAAAATTGAAATAAAAAATGGAACACTAAGGGTTAATGGAAAGTCGATATTACTTAGGGGGGTTAATAGACACGACCATCATCCCATGTTCGGTAGAGCTGTTCCATTAGAATATATCAAACGAGATTTGTATATCATGAAGAAACATAATATCAATGCTATTCGTACGTCTCATTATCCGAATCATCCTAATTTTTATGAATTAGCTAACCGTTTGGGATTTTGGATTCTTGATGAAGCAGATCTTGAATGTCATGGGTTCTTTGAAGCAGTCAGAAGGGCCGTAGGCGGCAACGATGATGCTGAATATGACGAAGAAAAGCTAAGATTATTCAAATTGGCAAACAAATTTACCTCGGATAATAAAGATTGGGAAACAGCCTATGTAGATAGGGCATATCAGTTGGTAAAGAGAGATTTCAACCAGCCTTGTGTAGTTTTATGGTCACTTGGAAACGAAGCATTCTATGGCTGTAACCATAAATCAATGGTTGCAAAAATCAGGGAACTAGACACTTCACGCCCAATTCATTACGAAGGAGACCTCGAAGCAGAATCTGCAGATTTGTATAGCAGAATGTACCCACTGTTGCAGACTCTTGAAAAATTTGCAAACCAGTCAGAAAAGCCATTAATTCTATGTGAGTATGGCCATGCAATGGGCAATAGTCCTGGACTTTTAAGGCAGTATCAAAATTATTTTTACAAATATGATCTGCTCCAAGGGGGGTTTATATGGGAATGGGCTAATCATGGCTTGTACGTAAATAAAAATGGCATTGACATTTATTGTTACGGAGGAGACTTCGGCGAATATCCTCATGATGGAGTTTTTATCATGGATGGTCTTTTAGATTCTCAACACAATCCAACTCCAGGATTAATTGAATATGCCAAAGTTATCGAGCCTATCGTGATTAAAATAGATAAAACCAAAATAAAAATCACGAATAAGTTTGATTTTATTGACTTAGATGATTACATTGCAACATACCAGGTAATTAATTTTTCAGATTTAGATAAAAAATTAATCAAATCGGGTGAATTAAGTTTACCGAAAATTAGTGCACAAGAAACGATTGAATTACCTTTACCAGAATATCCACAGACAGTTCTGTGTGGTACAAATTACCTTGAAGTTCATTTCAGAACAAGAAATCAGACCGAGGCAGTTGACTGTGGACATGTTGTGTCTTGGTCACAGTATGAACTAGAGAGGTTTCCAAAGAAGCTTGCCCATCAAACTTATAATAAAAATTTTATTGAATTCATTGAAGACAACCGTACGTTTCAAATTAAGAGCTCGTATACAAATTTTTCTTTTGATAAGATATCTGGTTGCATTTTAAATTGGGAAAGCGATAACAAGAATTTGATTACGAATGGCATCAACAATTTAACCTTCTGGAGACCAAGCATTAATAACGATGCACCTGTTGATGAGCCTTACTGGAGAAAATTTGGTCTCGACCATATGCAATATAATATTAGAAGCATCCAAATCAGTAAGTATCCTGATTCGGAAAGGCTTGCTTTAATCAGAGTCGAATCTTTAATTTCACCGCCAATTTTATCTTGGGGATTTAAAACTATTCAAGAGTATTCAATTTTTACGAACGAGATAAAAATTTATACAAAGTTAACTCCTGAAGGGTTTGAGGATGTATGTATTCCGAAAACTATTCCAAGATTGGGATATGAATTCGGAATTAAAGATGGCTTAGGGGATTATGTTAAATGGTTTGGAAGGGGACCTGGTGAAAGCTATAGTGACAAGAAAGAGTCACAAAAGATAGGTGTTTATAGATTACCATTTAATGAACTTGATTATTCATACGAATTTCCCCAAGAAAATGGTAATCATGAAGATACAGAATGGCTATTGTTAGAAAATGATGATGAATCGGGACTTTATGTTACAATGGAAGATAAAAGCTTTGGGTTCAAAGCATCAGATGAGTACGATGTCCAGGAAGCCAAACATCCTCACGAAGTAAAGCATGCATCGAAGTATGTTAGGATTGATTACAAGCAACATGGAATCGGTACAGGAGCATGCGGTCCAAGGGTCTTAGATGAATTTGAGTTCAAAATTTCCAAAGAGTCACCAATTATCTTTACTGTTAGTTTAAAAAAATTGAAGTAGTTAATGTAATATTGGAGTAGTATAGTCTGTGTAATATCATAATTATAAATCCATTACGCTAAATTCCGTACAAGCATTCTACTTCTTTTTAAAATATAATTCATTAAATAATTACTGTAGATGTTAAAGATATTGGAAAAGTCAGTTTTAAACAGACGGCGTATATTTTATCAAACAGTAGATTTAATAAGGAAAATTTAAAGAAGAGATAGCAGTTAAAAGAGAACTTTGTCTTGTTGCAATTATGCTGTTCAGAGAATATCTTTTTTTGCTTGCAATGGGTAAGCAAATTCTAGATCTGAAGGAAGTACTACGGAGATGGAACGAATAAATAAGTAGACGGAAGGGATATTAGACATTGCATAATTAATACTGATCCATGTTTATAATGTAGCTATTTTGAAGGACATAATGAATGATATGAAAACCTTCAAAGAAGAATAAATGGATATCCGAAATGCGGAGATAGGATAATATGTACTAAGACAATGCCACGAGAAATAGCTGAACATATAGATTGAACAGGAGTGTGCTATCAGTACATATTATACTTTTAAACCTAAGGAGCCGTTATGTAGGGGCATTAGATGCTGAAAAACATATTTCTATATATTTATATAAGCCTAATTAATAGCTTCTATGAATCGCATTACGGACATATGCTAACAACCACAGATAAATGTGATTGATTAACAGATAAGAACAAAAAGTCACCACACTCAACACAATCTCTCGAATAAAATAACCCAGTTACACTATTCCAGATAAAATAAAAAAGCTACAACTCGAATTCACCGGCAATCCCATTATGGTGGTCTTCATCGTCACTTGATAAGCTCCCAACATCACTCAACTCGCCGTCATCATCATCAGTATCATTATTATCGTCATTATCTTCGTCGTCGTTGGAAACATTCTTTGCATATCGAATCACATATTCCTTGACGGTTTCGTTATACTTTTTCTCATCCTTAGTCATTAATGTAGATGCTTCGGTGTTCAATGGATCACTTGGATTGGCATATCTCAAGAGATGTGGCAAGAAGTTTTCAAAAATATTCAACAATCCGAACATCGGCGACCAAGTTTGGTTAATTACATCAAGACAAACCGATCCCGACGTTTCATCAATATTGGGATGATAGATCTTATTGATAAATCCGATCGATGGCGACTTTATGGGGTATTGATCTGGTAGCTCAACTCTGATCTTCCATGTACCACCCGCATATGGTGTATCCGATGGCCCATGGAAAATAACATGAAATTGTTGAATGGAGTCATCAATGAGAGCAACGTCATGGTCACTCATCATTAGATCCATTACGTCTTTCTCTATACGTCTCTTCGGAGAACTCATTTTTTCCTAATTCTTTTTAACTTTGATTAATATCTACTATTCCTAAACTTAAAATAACAGCTAAACCAGCAAAAACGCTTTATTCGAAATAAAAACTTACAATAAATGTATATTTCTTAATAAGTCTCCTGAGGTCTTGCTATTTGCGTGCTTAAATGTTGCAAGGAAAGCTGAGGAGATAATCACGTGCAGTATACACTAATTATGGTCCAGTCATAGATCAAGACCAAGACTACAAACGTATAAAACATGCCTTAAGGGTATATTCAAGTTATAAACGGTCTATATTAGGTAAAATGCCACCAGTGCATACGATCCTCTAAACTGATATGTAAAATTAAGCATTTTGACAATCAGAAGGGGTTAAATAACCTAGGTTCGAGAATCGACGTAACGTAGACTGCTCTATGCCTTAATAGATGGAGTAACACCCTTCTTAACGATTGCCAAGCTGAATGGACAGGTGATGATTTCCTTGCCATCTTCGTAAAAGGTTGAAGTGGCAGGGTAAGTACCTCTGAGTAACATACCACCTGGAATCTTGTCAGGAGGGAAGGTGACAGTTTGGAACTCTTCGGTAGGCTGAGCTTCTTCGGAGACGAATTGCTTACGGGTCTTGAGTGGGATACCCCCCTTCTTAACGACTTCATAGTAATTTAACTTTTTGATCGGAGCATTCTTGACTCTGTATTGAATGGTGACGGTGTATGTCGAGTATTCTGGGATAGAGAAGTGGAGTTCTTGAGGCATGTTTTCCATATCTTGGGAAAACCTGAGACCTTCGTCAAAACCTTCGACTTTGATTTCCAAGGAATAAAGTTCGAAATTTTCAGTTTGGTATTGGGCAATGAGTTCTTCTCTGGATTTGGACATATTGAATAATCTGTATGAAATAAATATTAAGTATGGCTGATATACAAATGTATTAGAATTCTACTTTCATTCCATTCGTTTCATGGAAATTGGCGATATTTATATTGTTCTCTACAAAATCGAATATATCTTCATGTGATGATTGCGGTGCATGGTGGAGGCTCGTGTGAAAAAGGCATATGCTAGATACAGTTACTTAGCCACTACGATCCCTACATCAAAGATTCTTTCTGAACTTGTAAGCAGCATAGTCATCAATAATTATTCTTGGATAGTATTGATGAATGCTTCGTCATATTGTAGCAATTGCAGTGAATGTGAAGGTATTCCAAAATGTCTTACCGAGTATTTTTCATCTATTTTTCTGGTTGCGCTACAAAACTTTTAAATTAAATTAATGCATATGCCTAACGGTCAGCATATGCATATGAAATAGGCTGACCGTTGTATTGCTAGAGCGAGGTCTGAACGTACCCAAAAAAATGGCGGATTTAGAGCAAAAAGCATAAGGCAAAAAACAATGTTCTGTGGGGTCATATGGAGAATGTGAAAATTGTTGCTATGAAAGATGTGAAAGAATGAAACAAACTTAACTTATTA